>NC_027749.1:44667681-44669086 GCF_000695525.1 Brassica oleracea var. oleracea
AGACATAGAGTTTGTTTAAGATTGTGTCTAAGCTTAAGGTTGATAGTTTGATTGATCGTTTGCCATCCTTAGTTCGAAACTTGATCACCCAAGGTCTAATCCCCATACCCATGAGTTCTCTTTTCCCTTAGTCAAGAAAGTATCATTCTTGCTTTCTAGTATTAGTAGTAGTTTAAAACTCATCTAAATCATTGGTTGCACTTAGATTAAGTGAGTACTTGCATTCTCATTGCTTTGATATCCCTCAGAACTGGTTCGGATCCACTAGCTTCCTTGGAACATCTAACTTCTGGATAATGGCACTGCACTCGTGGGTAAAGATCATCATGCCCTCCATCTCTTTCTTCTTTGCAGCTACAACATCTTTCAAGAATTTGCTGTATTGAGGAACCAGCATAAAAGCATCAATGATGGGCATTGTGACCTGAACTTCACTTATTTGTTTCTCAAAGAGTGCCTTGTATTTCTCCAATAGCTGTCTTTTGAATCTTCCAGGGAATGGTAGCTTTGGCTCATAGGGAGGAGGAACAAAAGAGGAGTCCTTTGTTGGAGTAGCAGTTTCACCATGTTTCACTGTCTTTTTCTCTTCTCAAACCTTTCATTTACCCTTAGCTTCAACAATCTTTTCTAGAATTTCTTCATCAACCTTCTCATCTACAATCACCACTTCATCATCAATGTTGATAGCTACCTTGCTTTTCACCATCCTTGGTGAGAATTCTTGGAGATAACTGTTTACCACTCCGTAGGGTGATTGCTTTCATAGTT
Organism: Brassica oleracea var. oleracea; assembly: GCF_000695525.1. Lineage (NCBI taxonomy): Eukaryota > Viridiplantae > Streptophyta > Magnoliopsida > Brassicales > Brassicaceae > Brassica > Brassica oleracea. Next base: position 44,668,450 of record NC_027749.1, read on the forward strand.
TCCTTGGGATTTTGCTCTGGCTTTCCAGGTAATTCCCCTTGTTGGCGACTTGGTTGAGAATTCATTGAAGCAAACTGGTTCTCCAAATGTCTGATCTTGTTGTTAAGCTCATTGTAGCTTCCATCAATCTTGGAGTGAATGTTCTTGAGCTCATACCCCATTGTCTTCTCATTCTTTGCCAGAAAATCCAAGAGTTTCTTGAACATTGCATCCACACTTGTATCTGAAGCTGGAGCTTGGGAAGAACGTCCTTGAGCCTGAGTAGACTGATTGTTGTTATTGTTGAAACCAAGAGGGTTATTTTGTCTAGGTTGATAGCTCCCTTGCTGAGTGTTTTGCTTCTATTGGTACCCTCTTTGCTGGTTGTTAGAGTAGGACCTTTGTTGGTAGTTGTTGTACTGAAAGCTAGGCTCCTTCCTGTACCAAAAACCATTGTTGTTAATGAAGCACAGCTCTTCTTGGCCTTCCAAACCATCAACCTCATTGATCTTGGGAGGAACCTCTTGATTAGGACCACCCACAAAGTTCATCTGCTCTTGCTTAGCTTGGTTGGAAAGAAGCAAGTCCATCTTCTCTTGCAAGGACTTGATCTCTTTCTTTGTCTGCTGATCATCACTTCTGTTGACCCTATCATGCT
>NC_027749.1:44669631-44673816 GCF_000695525.1 Brassica oleracea var. oleracea
CATGCTTCACTGAAGCTCTCTAGACCTTTCTGTTGAAACCCAGAGATTTCATTCCTGATCTTAGTTGTTCTTGAAGTAGAGAAGAACTTGTCTAGGAAAGCTCTCTTACACTCTTCCCAAGTAGTGAAAGTGTCACTTGGGAGAGTCTTCTCCCACTGGTGTGCCTTGTCTCCCAAAGAGAAAGGGAACATCTTCAACTTGAAAGCATCTTCAGAAACACCATTTGTCTTGGACAAGCCACAATATTTATCAAACTTGTACAAGTGATCAAAAGGGTCTTCAGCAGCAAGGCCATGATACTTGTTGTTCTCTATGGTGTTGAGCAGCCCTGACTTGATCTCAAAGTTGTTGTTTTCCACTGGTGGTACTCTGATTCCCAACCTATGACCATTAATGTGAGGTTGATCATAAGCTCCAATGGCACGAGCTTGGCGCGGTGTATGTTGTGGTTGGCGCTGTGGTCTAAGGTGATCAGCTCTTGGATCAATGCCCCCTAGGGCATCACCATCTTGAAGCAGATTCTCCATATCAAACTCCAACCTTTGCAAGTGAGCATGTTGCTCTACTTCTCTTCTCTGTCTTGCAATCTCCCTCTCAAGTGCTCTAATATCTTCCACTCTTGGAACTAGGTTTGTTGTACCTCTGCTTCTTGTGATCATATACCTGAAATGCAAGGGAGAAAAAAGAAAGAAAATCAATAACACAATTAAACAAAAATTGACTTAGTCTCAAGCAAATGACTAAATCTCAATGTCACAATCAACTTAGAATTTGGCAACGGCGACAATTTGATAATAGGAGTTTCAAGGCTCCTAATCAAATGTTGTAGAATAAAGGATGTCAAACCAGTTCTAAGTGATTCTAAAGCAAAGGGAATGCAAGACCATGCTTAATCTAAGTGCTATCAATTGGTGAGATGATTTTTGAACTAGAATGATACTAAAATGCAATAAAGGACAAAGCTTTCTTTCTTATTAGATAAGAGAACTCATGGGCTAAAGAAATTGACCTTGGGTGATCAAGTATCAATCTAAAGATGTTAACTTTCAACCAATCTATCTACCTTAGACCTATTGATTAGATAAAGAAAACAAGATGATCCCCCAACTTTGGGATTACAAGAGTATTTATATCTCCTTGGTAAACCTAATGGTTTCCATTAAAAAGTCTAAAAAGCCCTTAAAAACATTAAAATTCGACTTAGGATAAATATCGACTCGGGTTGGAGCGACTGGGCATACCCCGCGTCACACCACCCGCGTCAGATGGTTGTCGATCTTCTCCGTCATGCGCACGGGTAGTGGAACCCGCGGCCTTCGTCCCGCGTCAGACCGTCAAAACTGCTCTCTCGTCATGCGCGCGGGTAGTCGATCCCGCGTGGCTCCGTCCCGCGTGACTCCTCGGTTCCTTCTCTTCGTGACGCGGGTTGAGACGATCGACACCAACCCGCGTCATCCTCCCCGCGCTGGATTTTCTATGATTCTTCTAGCTCGTGCAAGCGGGTACTTGACCCCGCGTGATCCAAGCCCCGTTGAAGTTCTTCATTCTGTTCTTCTCGACGCCTCGACGCGGGTAAGAGAACCCGCGTTGGCTCAACCCGAGTTGTGCTCGCTTGAACTCGAACTAACATCATTTTCCGTCTCTTCTTGAGCCTTAATTCTTTTAAACACTTCCAATTACTCCATAGGACACTCCACTACCTGATTAGGACATATGAATGCAATATGGATTCTAAAGATGCTAAATTTCTAATCTATATGATCATTATGTGTGAAATGGGGACTTAAAACAATGTAAATATGCAAGATATCACGGATACAAATGACCGAACTTTTTCTGGATATTTTCCGGCTCCTACATTTACTATCCGAACCAAACCGAATCCGAAATTATCTGTACCGAACCGAACCAAAAATAGGTCAAGTACTTAATGGATCCTCTAGCCTCTATCTGAACTACCCGAAACCCGAAATACCCGAACCGAACCGAACCGATACCCGAAATGCCCATGCCTACATGACTTGAATATTCTACATTCAAATTATAGGTATGGCGAAGCTATACATTTCTTTCATGCAACAGTATGTAAGAGTAGTAGAGTACTAACTACTAGCAGTTGAGATTTCGAATTACGAATAAAGGTCCTTTTGGGCTTGTAAATCCTTCAATTTCCTCAATCATTGAATTTATGAGGACTCGTATGAATTGAAAACATTTGTTGATTTGTGAATTATTCTCATTAATTTAAGTTCATACTAAAAATGGGAATAAAAGACTTGTGAATCGGAATGAAAAGTCATGATGATAGCAACTAGCAGATGTGGGGATGTGCACGTTCGAAATCGGCCTCCTTTGCCTCCATCAAGAAAGGTAAACTAGGCTCTAACTCATTTATTTAACCTCCCAATTGATTGGTGTGATTTGAGTATTAGTTAGTAGTCACTACTACCCAATATATTTTTCAACTGTACTTAATGCTCTTTCCGTTCCACAAAGATAAATTTTTTTAGTATTTTTACACATATTAAGAAGACACATTAAACTACCATAATAAATGTATCATTTTCTGTAATTTTCGATTTTTAATAACTTTTAACCAATATTAATTCAATAAAATCAATTAATTTTCTTGAAATTTATAATTTTTTCATAGAAAACAAAAAAATATATCTTTCTGAAACAAACTTTTTTCTAAAAAATATCATTAAAGAACGGAAGGAGTATTTACTAATATTTGTCCACTTCACAGAGCCACAGCCATAGTGCCGTGTATACTATCTCTAATTCATTTACTTAACCTCCATTAAGAAAAGTAAACTATCTCTAATTCATTTGTTTAACCTCCCAAGTGATTAGTGTAATTGAGTATTAGTTAGCAGTCACTGTCCAGCACATTTTCAATTGTATTTTGACTACTAGGGGTATAACCCGCGCAAGCGCGAAGCCGGATAAGTTATTGATCGTTGTGTAGTTTTGTGTACGGGATTTTGTCGTTTATTTTTTTCCACTTTTGTTTTTCCGTGTTGTATATAATGGTGATGAACATAACATTTGGAAGTCACACAGTTTGATTAAGTTGATATAAGAATGACCGGCGAATTCATATGCATTATTTTCGTAATGATTTGATCGACCATTAGCGTTATTAGCACTTTCATGTCAAAAGATAAAGTTTATGAAGTTGTTTAGTATTTACTTAGGTAGTTGTTAGTATATAAAACAAATAGTATAAGGAACAAAATATAAAATTTGAATTCAAAAAATTAAACAATTTATCGAACAATAAATTAAATTATTTATTCATTTTACCTAAATTAATTTCAAAAATATAGAACTGTAATAAACTATTTTTTAAAAAGAATTAATAACTCTAGAAAAATTTATAAAATTATACGGTTGCAAAATTATTTGTTTTTAGAGTTTTACTCGACTTTGTTAAAAATAGTTTATAGTGGACAAAAAAAATGTCAGAAATAGGTAAACCAAAAAAATACACTATTGACAAATCTTTTATGAGTTAGAACCCATCGACGTTTCATTAATAATCCAAAATAGAAATAAAATCTCCGAACAGAGAAAACATACAAGGGAAAAAATATTCAAAGTTTATGATGGAAAACAAAGATAATAGCAGTTTTTAAAAATGCATAGAAAAGTCTTGACGGGCTGATAGGAATATAATATATATTTCCAATCACTCACGGCAGCGCTTGCGGTTTTTCTGAGCGTCTGAAATCTCTGGAGGATATGCTGAAGCACATTCCTCATCGACCTTGTCTCCCAAAACATACGGGTCCGATGATGCTGCCAATCCTACGTCACCTTCACTGCTTGGAAGAATGTTATCACTGTGCTCCTGAAATACATGAACGTGATGACAAGTAAAATTAGACAACCTTTTCATGGTTCTCTATGATGGTATCTTCAGTGATGGTGGAGATAGTGATGGTACGGTGATTGCTATTAATGGGATTGCTATTAATGGCTTCCATCAATTTGAGAGCTCTCCATGTTTTGGGCTGGATCTTAGCAAGTAGCTATGAATACATCAAACACTATGTTGCTGGCATGAGATTTGAATCGACCTAGAGATCCTGGAACAACATAGACGGTGAGGTTCTTGAGTATATTGAGCTCCACCAAGCTAGACACACTCGTTTTCAACACCTTGTTCCCTATCTCTCT
>NC_027749.1:44674725-44679179 GCF_000695525.1 Brassica oleracea var. oleracea
GACAGTTCAATTTAGGAGTAATTTAATAAGAGATATGGGTCTCAAGGTTTGTTTGAGCAATTATATATACTAAGACGGATTGTTTCAGAGGTGAAACGGTACCATAACTGATCGTTGGAGATATAGAGAGGTGAAGATGAAAAGTTTCAGAATTTTTTTTGATAAGCTAAAAGGGTAACGCTTCGGTTTATCGGTGGAGACAGAGTATTATAAAAATTTTAGATACATACAAAAGAGATTTAGCCCACTTATAAGTTTTATTGGGCCAGAATGCGGATTTTACTAAATAGGTTTCGATGATCAAAGTTACACGTGAGTATTGAAACATTACAGTTATGTGTGGGATCCACTATAAGAAATCCTTTATAAATATATATTAGTTTCGGTAATCAAAGTACAAAGTATCCTTTAGTTTAGTGGTATAAATGTTGGTGTTTATATCATAGTAACCTGGGTTCGAACCATAGACTTGACATTTTTTCACACTTTTTAAAAGTGGAGTCCACTTATCTGCTGACGTGTCGCATCAGGAGTGATGAAACTGGCTCATTATAATGTTGATTTTCTAATATTTGTCCATCTGACAGAGCCACAGTGCATTATCGCAGCATCGATAAGACCACCATCAATGGAGTGCTTAACAACTTAAAAAAAATGAAAAAGGGAAAGCATTGGCGCTTAAACAAGCACAATAAGCACCGTATCTTAGAGGAACGTGGCGTGCTGCCATTGAGCAGCTTTTTTTTTTCTCAAACACTTTTTTTTCTTCGGAAACACTGTTTTTATGACCAAAATAATACCCAAATATGAAAATGACCTAACTAGCACCAATTGTTTTTCTGAAAATGACCAAAATGACACTCCAATACTGTTTTTATGACTAAAATGACATCCAAATATAAAAATGACTTAACTAGCACCATTTTTTTAAAAAAAATGACCAAAGTGACACCAAAAGATGAAAAAGAAAAAATCTATGTTTCTATTGTAGAATTTATGTTTAAATGTTTCTTTTTTATGTTTTATTTAATAAATAAAATGCATCTTTCAAAAATTAATATTTTAATTTTTTTTTAAGAACTCTAAAATAAGAACCTCCCATTGGAGCACGAAAATGTTCGGGATATTTAGCGTTGCACCTTAAATCACTTTTACAACTTAAAATTATTAGAAAAAGAATAAACACCTCTATTTGGGGTTTTGGGTCAACGGTGCTCTAAGCTGTGGTCACTATTTTACCATATGTGCATAAAATAATGCCAAGAATAGTATGTTCTGTTACACCAATCTGAATACAATAAAAGGGCCATCGTAGTCTGTGGTTAAATTTAAAGACTCTCCAGAATGAAAACCAAAAGATAATAAACCAAGAGAATTCAATTCATCTACGTTTGTAAAAACTTTATTGCTCTTTATTATTGAAATTTTGTGTTCGTTCAATCGTTTTTTTTCTTCTTAAATTGATGATTTTTTTTTGAAAGTAGCTTTTTATTTTTCGACATAAATAAATTTTTTGTCACTGTTATTAGAGTGATAATCAGGAAAGATCTCGGCCATATATCTATCTGTCGGGAATGTTCTAAAATCATTTGTACTTACTCTTGTTTAAGTCGTAAATCGAGGTTCGACAATCGATCGTATAAAATTAGGTGGTTATAATGTTTTGCTAGAAACCGCTTATAATCTATAGATTGAGAATCTATTACTAATTTTATATGATCCTACAGGGTCACACACCTAAGCAAATTGAATCAATAATATATATTGGAATTATGGGAATGAAATATCATAATGTATATATATGTGTTTTATATGATATAACGATATATGTATACATAATCTCTTTCACGTCACATTGTCTACATGGGCTTGGCCCACATTCCTAATTAAGAGAATTAGGTTAATGACATTTGTTATAAAACGTGAGACGTGAACATAACAAAAGGTTGAGACAAAACCCTATAAATCCAAGAGAGCCACAAAAGAGTTTGTCAAGGTTTTGACATCTGATCTCGACGGCACTAGCATCCCTTTCTGATCCAGTTTGTGTGTGTGAGGATACCGGTAGAGACACAACGTTTGGAGTGCTTAAAATCTCGTCTTGGTTTATTCATCTTTCCACTGCGAATAACCAAATATATTCGGAACCCTAAAATCTATATTCATTTCAGGATTTGCATGAGATCTAGGCAAACTAAATTCATAAGTTAATTTATAAATCGTTATAAACCGGTATGAATTCCAACAGTGGTATCAGAGTCTACTTGTTTAATACTGAAATTGTTATTGTTTGAACTTGATATGTTAGCTTGTTAATAGAAAACCTAATTTGATTATGGTATATTACGGTATAATGATATTGATTTATAACTAGAACCGGCATGTCAAGTTACACAATTAGAACATCTGAACGTCCATATGAGACACACGCTTTGGTTGAAGTGCCTTTAAAACTAATGGGCTTATGTTCAGAATAAGATTATACGAACATTGTGATTACTGTAATCAATTAGCTTTAACATGCTTTTGTCTCGTAGTGGTTTTATGCATGTCTCGAATGTGCAAGATGCATAAATTATATTTAGCACATGTATATAGTAATAACACTAGTAAAAAAACTCAAATAGCAACGAAGTTGCTACGGTACAATCGTAGCTAGCAATAGAAAAGCTACAGATTTGCTACGTTTTAGCTACGAAAACATAAACGTAGCAAATCGTAACAAAATCGTAGCTAATTTGCTACGAATGTGCTACGTACAAAAATCGTAGCTAGTGGTTGCTACGATTTTGCTACTAAAAATAACGTAGCAATTTACTACGTTTCACTAACGTGTCATTTCGTGTTTAACCTAGCTACGAATTGTTTCGATTCTATCGTAAGTTTAGTTTTAATTTATTTTAAAAAAGAAAACGTAGCTACGGTTACCAAAATCGTAGCAAATTCGTAGCAACCCACCGAAAAAAACGTCCCATCATCCATCATCCATCGTGCGCAAGTGTCGTGAGAAAAATACAAAACGTAATAAGCCACGAGACCTTTTCGTAGCAAAGATCGTGGTTTTTTTCTGAATGCAACGTCCCCTCGGTCCGACAATGTGCAGGCAAAATAATTCAAGATATTTTGAGCAAGCTACGAAATTTTTTTTTCTAATCAAAATATAAACTTTATCTAAACCTTTTATATAAAACCTAATTATTTTCTAATCAAAATCTAAACCCTATTTATAAACCCAATTAAACCTATATTTTTTTATCAAAACGTAAACCTTACCTATAAACCCTATCTAAACCCTAATTAATCCCTAAATTTCTAAACCTTCGATTCCCTCCAAATCCCTCTAAATTTCTAAACCCAAAATTAATTCCCTCTAAAATTCTAAACCCAAATTCAATTCCCTCTAAAAATTTAAGCCCAAACCCATTTTCTATACTTCGACAAAATATCCCTAATATCCTAAAGACAAACCTTTTTTCTCTCTCTCCCGTGTCTCGACTCTTCGAGCTCTTATCTCTCTCGATCTCTCTAATCCCTCGATCTCATCTCTCTCTTGATCTCTCTAATCCCTCGATCTCTCTTATAGCTCTCTCGTTCTCTCTCAATCTCTCGTCTTCCATGCCTAATTCCTCCGCAAACGCATCCAACGACCGTCGTCGTTCTCGCCCTCCAGGCTTGAATCTTGAAGGTAAGGTCTCGATTTCTCTGTTTATTGATTAGGGTTTCGATTTAGGATTCTCTTTCGGTTTTGATTTGGGTTTCAAATTAGAGTTTAGGTTTGGGATTCGCTTTCAATTTGTTCTGCGGTTTAAATTTGGGTTTCTATTTGGGTTTTGAATTGGGTTTCGTTTTGGGGTTTGGTGTTGCTGTTGATTTCGAGTAGGGTTTTGATTTAGTGTTTTCTTTTCGGTTACAAGTTAGGCTTTTCAGTTTTTCAATCTTAACGCTTCTTCTGTTTCTCTTTCTGCAGATGTAAGAAACGTGAGACCGCAAATGAGAGCCGCTTCAATGCCTCCTGGTAGGACTCCTGCTTCTTCTCAACCAACAAGACCTCCTGGAGTGGTCGGCTCTTCAACTTCATCTGCGGCTCCTCCTCCTCGTCCTCCTCCAACCTATGCGACGAGAACAGAAGAGGCGCTGCTACGTGCTCCAACCCGAATTAATCAGCCACACCTCCATCCTGATAAGATCAATGGAGCATTGTGGTAAGTAAATGGGTGTTGTTACAAATCTCGTGTTATGTAATATGTACCGTGAGCTTAACCTTTAAGTATCAATTTTTACAAGCGATTAAGTCTTTATTATTTGAACAGACAAGACACTACTTTCGGTTAAGGTTTTTGTATTGTCTTTGCAGGATCGGAGTTGATCCTGAAGTCCATGAGTTTATAAGAGCAACATGGCAGGGAAACTTCTGGGGGCCGTGGCAAAGCTGGTTAAAGGTTCCAGTGGAGAAG
>NC_027749.1:44681044-44681873 GCF_000695525.1 Brassica oleracea var. oleracea
TGGTTCTACTTCATGGGTATTGGATACCGGTTGTGGTGCTCATATTTGTACGAATATGAATGGCCTAAGCAACAGTAGAAATTTGGAGAAATGACAAGTGGACCTACGCGTGGGAAATGGAGCAAGAGTGGCTGCATTAGCCGTGGGAACATTTCACTTGTCTTTACCTTCAGGCTTTGTTTTAGAACTTAAGAATTGCTACTATGTAGCTGCTATAAGTAGGAATATTATTTCCATTCCTTGTTTGGATTTGGAAGGAATTCAGTTTTCGATCAAAAACAAGTGTTATTCCTTTGATCGTAATGATATCTTTTATGGTAGCGGTCCATTAGAGAATGGACTTTATATTCTAGACCAAAGCGTGCATGTCTATAATATCAATACCAAGACCTTCAAGTCTAACAACACGAATCAGACTTTTCTTTGGCATTGTCGTTTGGGCCACATAAATGAGAAACGCATTCAAAAGCTTCATAGTGATGGACTTTTGAGCTCATTTGATTATGAATCATATGAAAAATGTGAATCTTGTTTATTGGGTAAAATGGCTAAGGCTCCTTTTACTGGACACAGTGAAAGAGCCAAAGACTTGTTGGAACTTATACATGCCGATGTATGTGGACCAATGAGTATACATGCTAGAGGAAACTATCAGTACTTCATTACATTTACTGACGACTTCAGTAGATATGGTTATGTTTATCTAATGAAACATAAGTCTGAATCTTTTGAAAACTTCAAAGAATTTCAGAATGAAGTACAAAATCAGCTTGACAAGAAAGTAAAAGCTCTTCGATCTGATCGAGGTGGAGAATATTTGAGTCAAGTG
>NC_027749.1:44682080-44721408 GCF_000695525.1 Brassica oleracea var. oleracea
AAAGGTTCCAAATTTGTCTTTTCTGAAAATTTGGGGTTCGGATGCTTATGTCAGACATATGTTTACAGATAAGCTTGGACCAAAATCTGATAAATGCTTTTTCAATGGTTATCCCAAAGAAACCAAAGGTTATTACTTTTACAACTCCACTGAGAACAAAGTGTTTGTTGCTCGTAGTGGCGTTTTTCTTGAGAGAAAGTTTCTTTCTAAGAAGAACAGTGGGAGTAAAGTACAACTCGAAGAAGTTCGAGAGACACAGGAAAATGTTTCATCCTCTCAGGAAGATGATCAATTAGATTTACGAAGAGTTGTAGAATCTACACCTGTGGAACCTGAGGTACGTAGGTCCGAAAGGACACGTCACGAACCTGTTAGATATGGGGTTTGGGTGACAGATAATCATGATCTATTGATAAAAGAGAGTGATGAACCTACGTCCTTTGAGGAAGCTATGATGGGCCCAGACTCCGATAAATGGCGAGAAGCCGCAGAATCCGAAATGGACTCTATGTCAGTAAACAAAGTGTGGACTTTGGTTGATTTACCTGGTGGTGTTAAAACCATTGAGTGTAAATGAATTTTTAAGAAGAAAACTGACGTGGATGGTAATATACGGATATACAAAGTTAGATTGGTGGCTAAAGGTTACAAACAAATTCATGGTATTGACTATGATGAAACCTATTCACCAGTTGCAATGCTTAAGTCTATTCAGATTCTCCTAGCAATTGTCGCTCATTATGGCTATGAGATTTGGCAAATGGATGTGAAAACAGCTTTCCTTAATGGAAATCTCGAAGAGAATGTGTACATGACACAACCTGGAGGTTTAACAGTCCCTGGAAGTACTGGGAAAGTATGCAAGCTTCAACGTTCCATTTATGGTTTGAAGCAAGCATCTCGGAGATGGAATCTTCGTTTTAATGAGGTAATCAAAGAGTTTGATTTCATTAGAAAAGAAGAAGTACCTTGTGTTTACAAGAAGACTAGTGGGAGCGCAGTTGTTTTCTTAGTGTTGTATGTAGATGACATACTTCTCATTGGAAATGACGTTTCTATGCTTAATTCTGTAAAGACTTGGCTTGGAGGTTGATCCTGAATGAAAGACATGGGTGAAGCTGCATATATTCTTGGAATAAGAATCTATAGAGATAGATTAAATAAGACTATTGGATTATGTCAAGATACTTATATCGATAACGTTTTGCATAGATTCAAGATGCATGATTCCAAGAAAGGCTTCTTACCGATGTCTCATGGCATAACTCTCAGCAAGACTCAGTGTCTGTCGACACATGATGAGCGAGAGCGCATGAGTAGAATCCCATATGCTTCTGCTCTAGGATCTATCATGTATGCCATGCTCTGTACTCGTCCAGATGTTGCATGTGCTTTGAGCATGACGAGTCGATATCAATCTGATCCAGGTGAAAGTCACTGGACAGCAATTAAGACTATCCTCAAGTATTTGAGAAATACTAAGGATAAGTTCTTGGTCTATGGAGGAAATGATGAACTTGTTGTGAGTGGTTACACTGATGCCAGCTTTCAGACGAACAAAGATGATTTCTGATCACAATCTGGTTTCATCTTTTGTCTTAATGGAGGAGCAGTGAGTTGGAAGAGTTCCAAGCAAAGCACCGTAGCAGACTCAACAACTGAAGCTGAATACATCGCTTCTTCTGAAGCAGCAAAGGAAGCTGTTTGGATTCGGAAGTTCATTGCTGAACTGGGTGTGGTTCCGAGTATTTCTAACCCAGTGGATCTCTACTGTGACAACAATGGAGCCATCGCACAGGCGAAGGAACCTAGATCCCACCAAAAATCCAAACACATTCAAAGGAGATATCATCTCATTCGTGATATCGTCGATAGAGGAGATGTGAAGATTAGGAGAGTCTCAACGGATGCAAATGTTGCTGATCCATTGACTAAACCTCTTCCACGACCTAAGCATGAGAGTCATACTACTGCTATAGGCATAAAGTTTCTTAAGATGTGATCTTGATTCTAGTGGGAGATTTTTCTTTTATGATATGATGTTCAGATTTACATACATTTGGTTATGTTTTAAAACTAAAGAAATTGTTTCAGATTTATTTTATTATTGGATAATTAAATAAAAGTCCCAAAATGATTTATATCATTCTTATAGATCATCAAGTACGTGACTTGATCATGAAACCTTATATCTGAGAGATGTTATAAATTATTGAGGTCCCTAGTCAAGGTTGTTAACTTGGGACATTAACAACCGAGTATGACTAGTATGTGAGGTGATTGATGACTAAGTTTCATGGAGTCATTCAATATGTGGTATTGAAGTCAATCACATGGATATGTGTTAGAGAACACATGATCGGACTGACCCGCTATGAGAACTCTACAAGATTGTTATATGAGTGCCATAAGAGTTTTTCATTACGACTATACAATATAGTCCTTAGACACGAGTTCATCATGATTCTTTACTTGTGGATTAGTTCACTTTGACCTTGTCAAACGTCAGCCGTAACTGGTGATTATAAAGGCATTGATTAGGTGTTCTATGAAGATTGTAAGGAGCATGGATGGAACAAGATGGGATTCGTCCCTCCCATATAACGGGAGATAAATATCTCTGGGCATATCGAAGATTTGATAATGAAAATGCATGGCCATGCTCAAACGAGGTGAATGTCAGTCGTTTGTTTTATCAGTATAAATCATAGTTCGATAAACGTGATCTAGCTTGATAAGGATGACACAAGTTCTTGTCTTATGTTGAGATCGAGATATAGAGACAAATAGATTATAAGAATAGATGATTCTAGTACAAGTGGGAGATTGTTGGGAATGTCCTAAAATCATTTGTACTTATTCTTGTTAAAGTCGTAAGTCGAGGTTCGACAATCGTATAAAATTAGGTGGTTATAATGTTTTGCTAGAAACCGCTTATAATCTATAGATTGAGAATTTATTACTAATTTTATATGATCCTACAGGGTCACACACCTAAGCAAATTGGATCAATAATATATATTGGAATTATGGGAATGAAATATCATAATGTATATATATATATATATATATATGTGTTTTATATGATATAACAATATATATACATAAACACGTGAAGGAATCAAGAGGTGATAATCTCTTTCACGTCACATTGTCTACATGGGCTTGGCCCACATTCCTAATTAAGAGAATTAGGTTAATGACATTTGTTATAAAACGTGAGACGTGAACATAACAAAAGGTTGAGACAAAACCCTATAAATCCAAGAGAACCACAAAAGAGTTTGTCAAGGTTTTGAGATTTGATCTCGACGGCACTAGCATCCCGTTCTGATCCAGTTTGTGTACGTGTGGATACCGGTAGAGGTATGACGTCTGGAGTGCGTAAAATCTCGACTTGGTTTATTCATCTTTCTGCTGCGAATAACCAGGTATATTCGGAACCCTAAAATCTAGATTCATTTCATGATTTGCATGAGATCTAGACAAACTAAATTCATAGGTTGATTTATAAATCGTTATAAACCGGTATGAATTCCAGCACTATCTTCTTCTTATATATACTATTATCACTTTTCCATTTTCACTTTTGGGGAGTGCAGAGAAGGAAAGACTGAGAGAGGGATCTCCGATGACTACTCTCTCTCTCTCTCTCTCTATTCTTCTTTCTTCTTCTTGATCGCTTTATGCTCTGTTCTTGGGTGTGCCTCTCGTTCATCTAAGCTGCATCTTCAGGCTTACCCAGTTGTTGACTTCTTGTATTTACATCGGATCCCATGCAGTTAAGCCCTAAAAGATAACTGGGTTTTATAAAAAATCCGTACTTTTGTGTTCATAGTCTCTATTCGGGTCTAAAGAGGGTTGAAACAGGACTAGTTCTGTAGTAAAATCTTGTGGAGTCTTTCGCTTAAGTCAACTCTTCTTGTTCTTGAGAGAAGCCGTTTCTTGACTTTGAAGATTTCTACGGTTTTTAGGGTTTGAAATGTCTGAACCAAAGAAAAGATCTTCCTTTCAAGCCAAGAAACCCTCCAAAAACCACAAGAGAAAGACTTTCCAGCTAAACCGTCTCCCTGGTCTGTTGTCTGAGGATTTGAAAACTATGAGAAAACTTCGTTTCGTAGTGAGTGATCCTTACGCTGAGATATGTCAATCCAAATCTCACATTGGAAGTTTAGACAAGGAGTGTCTAATATATAAAGAGATGCCCAACTCTAATTAGTATGAGGCCTTTTGGGAAGGAAACCAAAAATAAATCCATGCGGGCTTGCCTAAGGCCTAAAGTGGACAATATCGTACTAATCAGATAATATAGAGTTGGACATGGGCTTAATAAATCCCAACAATTGGTATCAGAACGGTTGACGAGAAATCTGCAAGAAGACCAAAATACCCTTCGAATAGGAACGGGACCCATCGAGTTAGGATTGGGAGGTGTGTGTGGCAGAGATCAAATCAAAAGATCCTGGAAGTTCCTCTGTGGAAAGGGAGCATCTTCAAAGCACCTCAAAGTAACCTTGCGACTAAGGGTGTCGAATGTCGAAGATGCAACAAGGCACCGAGATGATTCGGTAAATGACACAAGGTGTGTGGTCCTTGGCTTGAGGGGGAGAATGAGAGATGTTAATCCAAGTCCCACATTGGAAGTTTAGACAAGGAGTGTCTAATATATAAATAGATGTCTAACTCTAATTAGTACGAGGTCTTTTGGGAAGGAAACCAAAAGCAAATCCATGCGGGCTTGCCTAAAGCCCAAAGTGGACAATATCGTACTAATCGGATAATATAGAGTTGGACATGAGATTTCACAATCCCAACATACGCTACTGACTACTCATCCAGCGAAGAAGATGAAACGTGTCAGACAAGGAAACGTTATGTCTGCGAGATCGACCGTCCTTTCTCTCAAGCCACTGCTCAATCAGAATCCGAGAGCTCGTCTTGTCATAACGGTGGAAGCAAAGCCAAAATCACCCATGTCGTTGGACGATCTAGTGTCAGGAAGCCTGTTGGTGTAAGGCAGAGGAAATGGGGCAAATGGGCTGCCGAGATTATACATCCAATCACCAAAACAAGAACTTGGTTGGGTACTTACGAGACCCTTGAACAAGCAGCTGATGCTTATGCTGCTAAGAAACTCGAGCTTGATGCTTTGTCTGCTGCCACTTCCTCTGTTTTGTCTGAGAATGCCCTGTCAGATGACTCAGCTTCAGGGTCTAACGTTGAAGCTGTGTCAAGCATTGATCTTGATAAGAAGTTGATAGACTTTAACTTGGCAGATCTACCGATTCCAGATATGGGTTGCTTCATTGATGAGTCACTGATCTCAAATGCATGTAAGCTTGATTTTCACTTACCAGAAGAGAGTGACCAGTTCTTAAATGACATGAAATTCATTGGTCTTGAACGTGACGGTCCAAGCAACCTTCCAGACTATGATTTCTCCGACGTGGAGTTCGATCTTGGTCTCGTTGGAAACATTGACAACAGGTTTAATTTCTTCGATCATCTCGCAACAACAACTACAACTCCACTTAATATCGCGTGCCTATAAGTTTTGAAGCTAGGTGTTATTATGAGTTATAGGAGCCAAAGTAAAATGCTATGTTTTTTTTTGTTCGGTTTTTGTCCAAGTTATTACAGTATAGCGGAGGTAGTTAACCTCAGGGGAAGCAAAGAGATAAGTTTTGCGTGTTTGGTGTTGCGAAAAAGTTTTGTTGACATAATAGTTTTGATGTTGTAGAGAAGATGAGAGAGGTGAGATTGAAATTCTAATCGTTATTTATGTGAAACCTAGTTTATTGTTTTGTGATTTCTTCTTCTTCTTCTCCTCTTTAAATTCATTAATAATGTTCCATTTTGATTTGGTTTATCATATGATCAGAAAACTTGAGATTCAGCTATATATTGATATGAGTCTTTTGACATTTAATCCAAAGTCCAAACCATATGGTAACCCCTTGGAGTTCAAGATGTAACCCCTGTGTTAGGGTTTAAGCTTTTTTAATATGTTTTCAGTAGTCTTCTTAGAAAGTCGACACAAAAACAAGTGTGGTCCAAAGTATACGTGAATGTTAATGCAAGATAGAGAGATTAGTGGGGTTTGGTTGATGATCACAGTAGCAAACTAATAATCACAGGTCTAATTGCGTTTGTTCTTAACCCATTTCCAGAAGTTATATGTATAATTATTTCTTGTTTTTGTGAAAGAAAAGTAGAAAATCATTGCGTCTATAACAAGTTTGTCAAAATGTTTCCTTAAAGCTATATATTTTAAGTTTTCAACTAATTCCAGCTTTAGTAAAATTAAATATTGTAACTACTGACTACAGCTACTTTTAGTCATTTTGTGTCAAGCGATCTCTTAAACTCAAAAGGAGCTTATGTCTAATATACTGAATACTGTTATTATTATTTGTTTTCGAAAGATTTTAATGAATTCTTAAGATACTGACAAACAGAAACCTTAAAATTAACTGAATCCAGGGAAAGAAGACATCTACCTTAGAGCAACTCCATCAATGGTATGTGCATGGAATTCTCGAAAGGTGATTAGTTGCCATAACATTGATAAGGGTGCTCTTACATATGTCATTTGAGTCAATGTATAATTGGGTGTCTAGTTTCAGTTGTCATTATCATTATCATTCGGTAGAAAAATATTCAAAGCGTGGAAGTTAGTAATTTGGAACTAAATGAATAAAAGTAAAAGTTTAGTAGTACTATTTGCTTTCTTCAAGCAATCAGCTATGCAATTAATTCTAAATTAGATCATTTATTAATATGTAACATTTTGGAACACGTTGTCTTTGTAAGTAGAAAAATTGACACACTACTACTCTTATTCCACACCAGAAAAAAAAAACAATCCGATATAATGTTAAAAATTCAAATAGGTTTTCATATGATAGACAGAAGTATAGAGCCCAACGAGTAATACCGAAGGCTTTAATCACAGACTAAATTTCTTCATGGGTTAGTGAGTTATGAATAACCGAAAGCTGCCAGAATCCGGATGACTATTATGCGAAAATAGTATGGAATTACAAAAGGCTTCCCGGTTTACAGGTTAAGGAAACGTGTGTATATTTTACTTTATTACAAAAGACCAAGCCCATTATCCATTACATTTTCAAATGTAGAGTGGGAGACAAGAAAAATAATTGTTAGGGAGAACAACATTAAACCAACAAAGGCGACTTTGTTGATTCTCCGATTTTCCTTTTCTTTCTTTGAAGAAATGAGACACATTGCATGGAGTCAGTGCGAAATGGGTTTGGAGAAGAAATCCGCATTGTTGGTTCTGCTTTACATCTGTAGATCAGTAGATAGTTATTTTCTTAGTTTTCACGTTACCTTTATTATCTTAAGATATGTGTATTCGTCAACTAGGCCCTGGGCTTTTTCATATAAAGGCCCGTAAAATGTTTCTTCTTCAGAATAGCCCCATTTTGAATCTGTAACACATCAATTTAATTAACAATTAAGGTTTGGGTATTGTGTATATTGGACAATTGGTAGTCCAATATGATTAGTGTCACTTGTGTGTATTTGCAAGATTTTCATGTGATTGAGACTATGCTAATTGTGGAAGCACCTTAGCCTATTGGTTAAGGTTTAAAGGCTTCTACACCCAGGTCTGGGGTTCAAATCCCAGACTATGCAATTTCTTGCAGATTATAGGATACAAAGCTTTCGGAGGTTCCAGAGTACTGTAAGCAGAGCCGTTCGTTGTGGTCGCCTGTTGTGGTGAGAGCCTGTCCATCGAGGATGTCGTACATGCAGAACCGTCTGTGGTTTCAAGTGTTTCGGGGAGAGCTTCATCGTGGAATCATTATTCGTGGAGCTATTCATCATTATCGCATATGTTGCAGGTAGTTGATCATCATATCTAATAGATTTAGAGATTATATGATGATGTAATGTGTTACCCAGCGTTAAAAAAAAAAGAGACTATGCTAATCGTCGTATTAAATTTAAACAAAATAAGAATTTGATTAGCAGAAACTTATATGATGTTACTTTGCTCTAGGTTGTATAATGTATTTCGCGGAATGCAGACATCTTATTTTTGTAATGCAGGCCAGTGTGACTTTATATCACCTCATATTCTCTTTAGTGTCTTACTTTACAAACAACAGAAATAATGTCATACTTTATAATGCAATCCTTTTACATTATGCAAGGAATTAGTGACATAAAGTCAAGTTTCAAAATAAACATATAATGTCAGTTGATATAAAAATAATGAAATTTATATATACTAGAAAGGAGAGAGTAATTAGTTTGTCAACTATTATTACTTTTATAAAGGGAGACAAAAAAAAATGTATTACGAACAAAATAATGAATCAAATTCCATAAAAATGAATTTATCTTTTTTAAATTAATTTATCAACGAAAAAAAATGAATTTATCTATATTTTAGAAAAACGTAACACAAAAAGAACAAAATATCGGGTTTACATTTTCCTTCACGTTTTAGCTAAGACATACACATGAATTTTCGAGATTTCGACCGACATTATAGTACGTACAATTGCAATTTGCAAATGTGAAATAGCAAGTACTCATAAATTAATACGATGATAATTAAGAAATGAGCATTTTTAATTTTAAGATTTTTATTACATGTACTAAATTAGTGAAAAAAAAAAATAGTCAAAGAGATTCTAAAAGCCAAATAGAAAGGGACAAACATGCAAAGCCCCTTCGCCGCATATTACGTGGAGCTTCTTCACACATTGGCTTCTCTGTCTCTCATAAAACACCCAAATTCGAGACCTCTTTTTCCTACATTTTATTCTGACTTAAAAAAAAAATATACGACTTATGAAGTTATAATATATAATTGCTTGACTTCGTATTGACTAGACAACAATCAAGTGGCAATAAAATGGAAGAATTTCGAAAACTTCAAGTCTTACACAAGAAAATGAATACATAGAACTTGTTTACTCGCTCTTTTTAAGAAAACAGTACTAAGATCAATTCTTATTTCAATGATACAGCCCATAGTATTAGCATTTCTCACATAGTATTAGCATTTCTAGCTAAAAATTACAATTTTCCAATAAAATATATTAAATATTTATTAAATAAACAGAAAAGTTACAGTATCATTTGCATTTTCAACTTAACTACAAATTTCTTTTTCTTTTTCTAAAACCTTAACTACAAATACGACTGTGTAAAAAAAATTCTTTCACATGATGACTATATAAAAATTTAGAATGAAGTACATAAGCTCAAAAGATTTAAGTCCATAAAACGAAAAGATATAATTAAGCCATTGTGATGTATACTATAGCAGTTCAATTTTTATTGTAGGTTCATATATTGTCCGTCGTCGGCGTAATTTTACATTTTTTTTTTCTTCTTCTAACTCCCAATGGGAGATACCATTTCTGAATTTAAAGTTTTACAAGGTGATTGTTTCCAAAAGAAAGTACAACATTACTCATGCGGAAAAATGAACCTCAACAAAATGAAATAGATGCTCTGGTCTAACCCTGTATTTTTTCAAACCAGAGAGATAAGTAGTCGTCGTTGAATGTCTCCGGTTTCTTTGAGCAGCAGAAGGGAGAGCTCTTTGCTCCATATCGAGAGAATATAGTTTTGCTCTAAGGAGAAGGTAGATATCTTTCACAACAGAGTGAGCGGGCTTTGAAGTCTGGTTGTGGAGTTGTGAATGACGTAATTTTACATTTTGTTGTGGGATGGATGCTAAATTAGGAATGTTTATCACTTTATCTACGGTCTACATGAATATTACATATGTATAAAATATTTCTTGCATGAACATGATCACTCGTGGATTTCGCTTAACTAGACCGTACTATTTTTAAAATATGTTCCGTAAGTTTTTAGCAGGTCACGTGGATTTCAGTTTTACCTTTTTCCATGAAGCTTTAAGTTTGAACATTGCAATATATTACTAGTTGTTTTTTTTATTTAATGAGAACTGGTACAAATGTAATAAATATATTGCAAAAGAATAATTCCAAACGCTACCGTCCAGACTATTTTTTTAAAAAAGTTTTTCTATCATTTTGTGACTGTAAAACAAAATATCAGATCTCTCGTGTTGTTAACTTTGCATCTTGTCCGTGAATCCGAATGGTAAAACCTTTTTCTTTTCACCTTAAAATACGTACCTATAGGTATTTTGAAAAGAAAATCATATGTTGCTAGTCCAAGGGGCTTGTATCAGTTTTATTTCTTTCTGCAATTTTAAATATGAAAGCCTTTTTACAAAAAAAAATATCATACAACTAAATGCAACCATACTGTCCAGATTTAAACAAAAAAAATGGAGAAAGCCAAACTGTCTAGACTCAAGATGACTTTATTTTTGGTTTAAACTTTAAACAAATTAGACTCTGGATTGGCCTGTCGTAAAGGCAATAGCCGTCAACACCAGAATTCCTGCCAAGAGGTCAACTGATCTAACGGCTGTTAAAACATCTCACCATGCACAGTACTGCATTTTGCTTCCCAAACTTTCTTGCCGCGGTTTATTGTAAAATGTTGTTATAGATAAGAGCAAAACTAAAATTGTAATATGAAGATTTTTCCCGGGGGCATGCAATCGAAACTATTTAAATTAAGAGTATGATCTGTTGATCACTGAATACTAATATATATATATATATATATATAATTTCCCGGTTTGGTGAAGATTTTAAGATGTACAAAACATATTAAACTAACAAACATTCTGTCATACCAAAAATATATGTTCTTTTTCTCAAAAAAATATATAAAAACTTTAATTCAACGATATTAATCTGATTCGCTGCAAATGCATGTGTCATCAGACGTGACGAGTACCAAGAAGAAATTGATCAGAACTTTCAATTTAAAATCAGGACCTGTCCCAAACAAGCAAAAAAATATTATGGTTTATACTCTTCCGCTTCTTATATGCGGAATCATAGTGCAGAAAATAACAATAGACATTTCTAATAAAACATCAACATTGACACGGTCAATGTATATATCAGAAAAAGTTTGTAGATCAGTGATTAAAATCTCCAAAATACCCTCGTTTTTCCCTTCCGTTCCGTTGACGAGAAAAACATGGGTATTTTGGGTAAAACACTTATTGATTGATTACGGCTCAAGAAAATAAAACATAAATGAAGAAAAATTTAAGAAACTGCGTCGACTAGTTATGGAGAGGATCTGGACAACTTGGTACCGTTCTTTTAGTGTCACTGGTCCCTTTTCCGACATAAGAATTCACCGGAGGAAACTCTCCGGCACCAAAGTACTTCTTCATTAGATTTTCTTGGTTATTAGCCGGTGCATGAGAGGCAGCCTTCGTCGGTGCTTCTGGATATACCCGAGTTGCCCCTATAAGGGAAGTTACAAAAGAGAGATAGAGTACATAAGAAAGCAAGATCACCATTAGCAGAGAGGAGCTTCTCCATTCTCGAACATGAGTCATATCCCAACCCTAAACCCTAACATAAAGCTTTTCTTCTTGATTAAACCCTAACCATCTATTTCTCTCTCCTCTCCTCTCAGGGTTAGATCTATCTTCGATCTGTAAATATTTCTAAAATTGAGAGAGAGAAAGAAAGACACTGAAATTTTGTCTTGTGAGAAGAAGGGTGGCTTTCATGCAAATTATGAATGGCCCACGTGAATGGGTACATATAAATACAAGACAAGATCTGGAAATTTCTTAGCTTAGATTTTTTTTTAGTTTTTCTTTTTTTTGATCAACTTTTAGTTTTTTCTTTAGACAGATTTTTTGAAATTTTATTAATAGTACATATGACATATCTAATTATGATAAATAGTTGTATAGTACGATTATTGGTGTCTAGTCTTTTATGTGTAATTGTGCATATATTTTTAAGAATGACCATATACTAAAATAATAGCATAAAATATTTTCTCTTGTTAAGGAATTGTCAAGAATTTCATACATAAATTTATAATTAGCTTTTGTAAATATAATGTATTATAGATTCATGTATTATAAAAAGTAGGGGTTATTGGTTGATGTATTTTAATGGATTTGAAAATCCGAACTAAATTTAGTGTTATTGGCTTTATGATTTTCAAATCTGTATTAAAATCTGTTATTGATTTAATGATTCATAAATTCTATATCAAATCAAGCGTTATTTAATCGCACGAATTTACTAATATATTTGATTTTATAATGGATTTGAATAGATTTATTTGGATTTTTTAGTTAAAAATACAAAGACTCAAATCCGAAGGAAAACCTCCGGATTTGCATATTTTATTTGGATTTATAAATATCATATGGATTTCTAAATCAATCAAAATATATAAACCAATAACAAATGTATATAAAATTAATATATAATACATAAATTTATCATAAATGTATTATAAATTTATGCATTATAAATTTATAAACTTTTTAATATATATTATATAATACATAAATAGTTTATAACTTAAGATATTCTTTAGACCCGCGAGAAAACATAAATTTCAGTAAACCAATTAATGCACCACCCACCAACGTACTTGCCTTATATGGAATGCATTTCAAAAAGTTATCGTTCTGGAATTGCTTTATAGATGTAGACGTAGTCATGTAGAATAGGTTTACTTTTAGAACAACTGATGTAAAAGTTAAAGTGCTGCAGTTACAAAAACAGAAGTTAAAGTGCTATTTCTTTTTGTTTTTGGTTGTCAACCTCTATATATATATACACGAACTGTATAATGGATATACACAAACTGTAATGGATTTGAATGTGTATATGAAAAAGAAAATGGCTCTCCTTCATTAGTTCATTAAAACACTTCACAAAAATGTTACACAATAAACGTTGAATGATAGATAGACATCGTGCGTAAAGAGCGCGAACTTTTTCTCCCAGACCCTTTTCCCTGGAAAAACCGTTAACCAGTGAACTTTTTTCTGCTTTACACTTTACCCGGAAAATTATTGCCTGCAGATTTCAAATTCTTCCCTCTTCGGGAATTATCTATTGGTTCCTAGCAAGTTCAGCTCTTTACACACCGGGTTCTTCCCCCGACCCGTGGTCGGAGGGACCGCTGCTCCGCCGCCGCTCCGTCTTGCTCACCGTCGAAACTGTTCTACCATGAAATCCATCAACAGAGCTCTTAAAAAGATAAATTCCAGCTACTACGAAGAGCCCCGGCGCTAGAAAACTCGCTACTATCTCTACAAACCCTCTCTTGTGAAAGCAAGAAGAACCTTTGCAACCTCCTCACCGGCTACTTCTACTACTACCACCAGCTACTCCGAAATGCACAAAAGACTCTCTTATGCTGAGAAGGGGAAAGGCCAGACGGAACCCTCAAGCCCTCCCTGCTTAGCTAGAATAAAGGTGCATGCTTTCGATAGTACAGAGCTCATCAGAAAGCACTCTCTCACATTGGTCGGTAGGATGACAAACCCGAAGTTTCAAAGAATGTGGTCCCTAATCCCATTCCTCTCTGACCACTGGAAATGCGATTCTCGACCTATAGGAGCAGATCTGGGCCAAGGATGCTTCCAATTCCAGTTTGCGTCAGAAAGAGACCTCTTAAAAGTGCTAGACAACCAACCATATCATTTCGCTCATTGAATGGTGATAATCCAACGTTGGGAACCATCGTTGTCCCCCTCCTTCCCGAACCAGATCCCTTTCTGGATCTAAGCCCAGGGGGTCCCCCTCCATCTCTGGTCTGCTGCAATTCTTGAGCGCATTGAAAGTGATATTGGAACATTTGATACCTCCGAGATAACAAACACAATGGCTCGAATGAGGGTGTTTATCGATGGCCTGCAGCCCCTCATCTGGAAAACAACGCTGGAGTTTGATGATGGGCGCGAACTGGTCGTGACTTTGGTTTATGAGAAGCTACACAATCACTGCACCACCTGCTATAGCCTCGGTCACGACAAAGAAGCATGCCCTGATAAACCACCAACCCCAGCTCCCCTTAGAGATAATTTTGAGCGTCAAACCTCTAACATAAGCTGCCCTCCCCAACGTAACTCTCTCAAGGAAACATCAAGCCTCTCGAGATCTAATTACCAGAGCACCTACAGATCGTCCCCTCAAAACTTTTTACGATCAAACTCAAGGGGAAATTTCTCCCCGGGACCTGAAAGACATCGTAAGAATCATGAACGAAGAGCAGAGCCGTATAAGGTACACAATCATCCCTCAACGGAGAGAACTTTAACTGTAAAAGTCCTCTATAGAGACGGTCCCAGATATGAATAAGCAAGAAGAGAAGACAGCTACAATACGTACCAGTCTCGGGAATATAGACGGTATGAGCAATCGGGATCACGCCAAGGCCACCAACATCCTCAGCCTGCTAGATCTTTATGGGTGGATAAACCAAACCAAAAAGATCGCATTCCTCTACCCGTAGAGAGATCTGAATCATCAAGACTGGTTGGCCAACCGATCCAGAATGTGATACCTCCACCCCCTCCACTCCCTGGGGAAGTACATGAAGAAGCTATAAGTCAAGCAAGGGAGGAAATCAGAGACTATATGATGCAGTATACTAACTACCAGGACCCTACCGAAAGTGCAGCTTGTAAAGAAAGGCTCCGACAAGCTGAGGAACAGGGAGAGATTGAGGAAGCTGCAACCAGTCTGGTCAGAAACAATTTGGTAACTCAAGCATTGCTTCCCCCTGACCCCCATGTGAAATATCAACTGCAAGAGTCCCTGCAACACAAAGACTGGGACCTATGAGTGAACATTCCTCCACATTTGATAGATTGGGGCCACTAAACCCACCTCGGGAGAGGGAAATCTTACCTCAGTCTATGCAACATACTCAGAAAAGGAAGGTGGCTAGGCATCCACTAAGACGCACCACTCCTCTATCCTTAGCTATGATCAATGAAGGATTGCGCAAGAGGAAAACTTTGAGAGCGACAAATACTGCAAAAACAGTCCCTCGTAATGAGGAGAAAAATTCAAAACATATCCCTCAAAATGAGGAGAACAGTTCTAAAGCAAGGACAAAGAAGACCCACCAGAGTAACGCGGGCCCCTCAAGCAGACCGCAGCATGTCGACACCTCAACTGCTAGACCTCCACGGAGAATTGCAGGTGCGGATTTTCAAAATCCGCTATGTCGTCTTCCTTAAAGGTAGTGGCTTGGAACTGCCAAGGGCTGGGAAACCCTTGGACAGTTCAGAGGCTCCGAGAGATCTGCAAGAAATATGACCCTGATGTTATTTTTCTCTCAGAAACCAAAAATCCCCACCATGTGGTGAACAAGAAACTAGAGAAATTGGGATTCACTAACCTGAAAACGATCCCACCACATGGAGTTGCTGGTGGAGGACTTGCGATCATCTGGAAAGAATGGCTCAATCTTGAGATTATGTCCTCTTGCAGCAGTTACTTCGATACACGTATCTCCTACGAAGGCAATGTTTCTTATTTGACTTTCATTTATGGAAGTACAGACAAAAGAAGGAGGAAGCAGACGTGGAACTATTTAACCTCATTGGCCCTCATCAGGGATGCTGCTTGGCTGATCACTGGAGATTTTAACGACATCTCTGGAAACCATGAGAAACAAGGTGGGCGAGAGAGATCAGAGGCCTCTTTTGCAGATTTCATGGTCTTTCTCTCTGAAGGAGATTTATATGATTTGCAACATAGTGGCGAGAGTCTCTCTTGGAAAGGGAAGCGAGGCACACATGAAGTCAAATGCAGATTGGACAGAGCACTGGCCAACAGTTCCTGGTCAGAGCTATACCCCTCAGAAAGATGTGAGTACCTCCACTTTGACAGTTCTAATCACAGGCTAGTTGTCACTTACTTTGAACCCCTAAGAAAGAAAAGGAAGGGTATCTTTAGATATGATCGACGCCTGAGTAAAAATGTGGAGGTTGAGAAAATTGTGGAAGACACTTGGCATCACAACACTCAATTAAAGGTAAAGCAGAAGATTGATAGCTGCAGAGCTGCAATTATTTCTTGGTTTAAAAAACAAAGAGAAGCAAACAGTGCAAACCTGGAGAGACTAAGGAAATCGATCGAAGAGAAGACCACCTCCCTGCAGCCAGATGTGGAACTCTTAAAAGGAATGGAACAAGAACTCCTGGAAGCCTACAGATCTGAAGAAAATTACTAGAAACAACGCAGTAGGCAACTCTGGCTTCATCTGGGGGACAAAAATACGGGCTTCTTCCATGCGTCTACAAAGAAACGAAAAGCAATAAATAAATTTGTAATGCTGGAGAATGAGGATGAAGTTGTGGTCTACAAAGAGGAAGAAATAGTCGCTACCATTGAGAAATACTTCAGCAAACTCTTCACTCCAAATGCTTGTAACCTAGCGCACATGAAGGAGTTCATATCAGAAGCAATTGATCCTCGGGTTACAGATGCTCAGAATGCAAAGCTAACAGACATACCTTCTGCTGAGGAGATAAAGGAAGCAATGTTCTCCATCCACCAAAAAAAATCCCCAGGGCCTGATGGGTTCTCAGCCTGTTTCTTTCAATCAAACTGGGAAGTGGTGGGTAGAGACAAGATAAAGGAGGTACAAGACTTCTTCAGCTCTGGTTGGATGCCGCAAATAATAAATGAGACACATGTGAGATTGATCCCGAAAGGATTGGGAGAAAAAACTACTGCTGATTACCGACCAATTGCTCTCTGTAATGTATATTAAAAAACAATCTCCAAATTGCTATCCAGACGCATTCAGCCGATCCTCCACTCCCTAATCTCGGAGACACAATCTACGTTTGTACCAAAAAGAGCAATTTCAGACAATGTTCTGATAACCCATGAAGTGCTTCACTATCTAAAAAACTCAAGAGCAGAAAAACATCTCTCAATGGCTATAAAAACCGACATGAGTAAAGCCTATGATAGGCTAGAGTGGGACTTCATCAGGCTGGTCTTGGAAAGAATGAATTTCCATCCTACGTTCACTAGTTGGATCATGCAATGCCTAACTACAGTAAGCTACACATTCATTATCAATGGAGTTACTAGAGGCTTTGTAAAACCACGGAGAGGAATCAGACAGGGAGACCCTTTATCGCCTTACCTGTTCATACTCTGCTCGGAAGTCCTGACAGGATTGTGTAAGAGCGCTCATGCTAAGGGCCTGATGAAGGGAGTGACCATCGCCTCTCAATGCCCAAGTCTCAATCACCTGCTCTTCGCTGACGACACCATGTTTTTCTGCAGAGCAAATAAAAAGAATGCTGAGTCACTTAAGGCTTTGCTCAACACCTATGAGATAGTGTCGGGACAGCTAATAAATAAGCAGAAATCATCGATCTTTTCTCGAAGAGAACAAACCCTGAGATTCGTAACCTGATGAAGGTAGTTCTGGGAATATAGAAAGGAGGGGAAATGGGTAAATACCTGGGGCTTCCTGAACACTTTGGAAGAAAGAAGAATGATGTGTTTGCTTCGGTTGTGGGTAAGATACAGCAAAGAGCAGTTAGCTGGTCATTGAAGTTTCTATCAAACGCTGGAAAAATGATCATGGTAAAGAGCGTTCTATCTCCAATGTCGTCACACACCATGTCATGCTTCAAGCTCCCTCAATCTATCTGCTCCAACATCCAATCAACCCTCACACGATTTTGGTGGGATACAGACCCTGGAAAAAGAAAAGTATCTTGGATCTCTTGGGACAAAATGGCTAGACCAAAGAAAGATGGGGGTTTGGGGTTTAAAGATGTTACCTCCTTCAACGATGCCCTCCTGGCCAAGATAGGATGGCGTATAATCAAGAATCCAAACTGCCTTCTAGCTCGATGCCTTCTTGGGAAGTATTGTCACAGCGAGATGTTAATGAACTGTCAGGCATCTTCTGCTTCTTCGCATGGTTGGAGAAGTGTACTTGTCGGTAGAGACCTCCTCAAGCAGCAGCTTGGATGGATGGTGGGTTCTGGTGAATCAATAAGCGTATGGAACAACCCCTGGCTTTCTAATAGTGAACAAATGAGACCGTATGGCCCAGCACCAGAGGCTCTGCAACTACTCAAAGTCTCGGACCTCATACAGCAAGATACCTATGAATGGGACACGGGGAAGATTGATCAGTTAATCCCTTTCCATAAAGAGAAAATACTTAAGATAAAGCCCAGTATCCTGAGAGGGGATGACTCCTTGGTCTGGTTAAAGAACTCTACGGGGGAATATTCTACTCGATCAGGTTACTTGACAATCACGCAAGAAAAAGCGGCAAATCTCCCCCAGGATCCTACTACTCTAACTGATTGGCTCCCAAGTGTCTGGAACATCAAAACAGCAGAAAAAATTAAAGTCTTTCTTCGGAAATCCCTACAGTGCGTGCTACCAGTAGGAGAACAGTTCGCAATTCGAAACATACCGGTCTCACCTCTCTGCACCAGATGCAACGCAGTAGAAACCGTCAACCACCTTCTGTTCCAATGCCCCTACGCAGAAAAGGTATGGACTTTAGCTCCACTTGCTTCTGATATAAACACTCTCGTATTTGGGGATTTTAAGGAAGGCTGGGAAAGAGTGAGAAGGGTACCTTCACAACCACCAGCAGGGATCGGACCGGGACCGATCTTCACAGACGCTGCGTGGAACGCCTCCTCGGGAATTGCATGACTCGGTTGGATCATTGATGATCGCGTATCTTCATCCCAACATGCAGCGACAGAGACCTCAGTCTCATCGCCTCTAATGGCAGAAACCTTGGCAATTCGAACCGCCCTAATCTTTGCCCTCTCCATCAGTATTGAATCTCTCTCAATCATCTCAGACTCTCAGATCCTCATCAACGCCATCAACAAGAAGGAGATTAATCTGGAAATTTATGGAGCTTTGAATGATATTCACCAACTCTCTCTATCGTTTAATTTCATCGCTTTCAAGTTTATTCCCGGATCGGAAAATGTATGGGCCGGTCAAGTTGCAAAACAGACCCCTTGGGCTGTAAACTCAATTTAAATTTCTAATGAAAAATTATGGTTGAACAAAAAAGTATATGAAAAAGAAAAAGTATATGGTTGTGTCATCATTCTTGACTTACGTGACTAAAACAGACCGGTAATGAACACGGTAAATCTTTCGCTGTTATTTTTCAAAATATTATAAAAAAGAACTAGCGTTTCAGTACATTTTTATTGTATATTGTTTCGACATACAATAATGTAAATCTCTTGTCTCCAGAAATGAGGATAACGTGACGGAACAAAATGGTGAATAGGTTTGGTTTTGTTGTCCAATATATATAACACAAAATGTTAGTTTGGATATGTGAGATGAGTTTGAATAAAGGGTGTCGTTTTATTACTGCACTCTGCCGTTTTGTATTTGTTTCTTTTCCAGTTTTGCTCTTTACGTTCGTCTCTTCCTCTTGCCTTCTTCCTCTTCGTGTCAGAAATAAAAGATGAAGATCCCATCATGATTACTTTCATGCGACTGAACCAAAGTGTTTCATATTTTCTTATTTAAAAATTCTGTAATTAAGCATATAATTAATCCATTATATAAATTTTAGTAAATTAACTTTTTCGGTAAATATCGATTCTTAAATCGAAACTATGCCGAAAGTTCTAATAATCTGATTTTACCAAAAAAAAAAAGTTCTAATAATTTGCAACAACAAAAGAACAGCAACCCATTTTGTTTTCATCTTTGGAATCAGTATTCCTTATAAAATGTTTATATACCAGATGTATATACACTGATACAACTCAAATGGCGTACTGCCACTGAATAAATTAACTTGTGCTACTATAAAAATTAAGTCCTATTCGGTTTTATCATTGGTATTTTTTATCTTAGGGCTGAAACTCTTAGGGGGTTTCTTAAATTTTGTTTTGTTTTGTTTTGTCTGATTAAAAAAAAATTAAAAAGTGAACTAATCGCGGATCGCCACGTGTCAGTGGGGTCCGCAAACAGTACGAGAAACTAACCAAGGTCGATTCTTAATTCATTACTTTTGTAACCGACTCTTATGCTTTTATGGGGCCCAAGCCCTTTAAACTTCCCCCCTAAGGACTTTTTTAAATACCTCGATAAAGATGGCCTTAAGGTGTCTAACTGTAATACTTTCGTAATGTTTTTTTAAACATATATATCTTGCATTATGAAATGAGAGGACTACAACAGGCAAGTACAAGTGGACTTGTAGATGAATATTTTTTAAAAAAAATCTCAGGGTGGGTTTGTATCTCAAATGAGGGATAGAGAGTAATTGGGTGTTGGTTCTGTCCAAGTGGTCGAGCTCGGCTTGGTTTCACTGACCCGGCCAGTCCAAGCCAGGAAGTGATACATGCGGTTGGAACGATGGCCCTTCGGGTCACATGGTTCTTAAAGTGGACGCATGAGGCTGGTTTCATATACCAGAGAATACTTCGTACCGATAAGGTATTTCTAACAATGACACCAAATTTAGCGTTTTGGTATCATACTTTTTTTGTTATCTCGAACAATAACACCAAATTTTACACTAAAAATAATATTTTTTTATTTTTATATTTTAATAATATTTATTATTTTATTATTTGTAATTGATAAATAATTATTGTAGCAAATTTAGATATTGTGCTTGTTAAATTTTTGTAGTTTTAGCATTTATAAAAAATAGAATATGAAGTAAATGATGATATTTATTTAGTGATTTATTAACTGAAATATATGTATTAAAAATAATTTAAAAATGCAAATAATACAATATATTTATGTTTACTTACAAATTTGAACTAATTAATAATAATAATAATAAAAATATATTAATAAATAAAATATAATAAAATATGTATTTTAAAGATCTTGTGTGATGAATAATGTTACATTAAATTACAACAAATTGATGGAATTATGTCAATTTTGGTATCTTATTAAACATGAAATTATACCAAATTTGATATTTTGGTGTTGGTTCTCTCCAAGTGGTCGAGCACAGGCTTGGTTTTCACTGAATCGGTTGGGTTCAAATATGATCTTGTGGACACAGAATTGGGTTCGAATAAGTCGGATCTTTTTTTTAATGCAACTGTGATATATGGTTTCACTAGCCCACTGATTTAGTTTCCATACAGAATTATCAATTGTGACAAAAAGAAATTAAGTTTCCATGTGGATTTTTACAAGAGATTCTTTCAAGTTCCAAGTGACTATTGGTACTAATTTAGTTTTGATGATGGGCCAAGTTCCAAACATGGTTTTCTTTGCACTGTGTCTCCGTAGCTAATGAGCACACTCTCATAAATGAAAAAGGCTACTAGCTCATGGACTAGGCCTTGTAGAACATATTTAATTCTCTTGTAACTCAATTGTATAATTTTGATCAACAAAAAAAAAATGTTGTTTATTAGTATTACTTTACCAGGTAGCCAATAATATAAGCTTAATAAATAATTCTGAAAAATCTTCAAAAATAGTCAATTTTATTATTAAAAGAAAAATCCAAAAAACAAAGACCAATTTAAGAAAAATACAAGATGTATTCATTGTTAGAAAGAATTATCTATATATATATATAAAAATGTTTGTCTCTCTCCTGTTGTGTCACCTCAGCATCCAGATCACAAAGTCAAGATATGTGGGTGTGACACGTGTCCATTAACTAAAACACAATGTTTACTTAATGTTATAACTATTGGATTGAGGTTTGTTTGATGAAATTTTAAACGAAAATATTTTGTGTATGTGGGCTACTATGTTGACCTTAAACCTTTGTGATAATCTCTTTAGAGTTGGGCCACTCACAACAATAACTATCTATTTAGAATTGGACCATAGAATAGATAAAACGAAAGTCCAAATTGGTTTAATGAATAAACCGACTCATGTTGGCTACATCTTTTTCGGGCGACGTTGCCATCTTGATGTCGATTCTTTTTTTTTTTTGAGCAATTCCTGATGTCGATTCATGTTACTCATAAGACACAGGGATTTAGTCCAACATTACGTTGCGTTTAACACAACCGACCCACTCCTCCCACTTTGTTCACTAAATGCATTCTTTCTTTTTTCTTTACCTATAAATAAGTCTTTGATTCTATGAAATTCATCAGATCTGCTTCTCGATCTTGGCTGCGTCATAGCTTCTCTCGCCTTGAAATCGACGTTGTTCCACCACCAAAGAGTTGTCTGCCATGAACAAACATAAAAGAACGACATCAAGCAGCAAAACTTAAGAGCATAGGAGTAGAAAAAGCGACAAGATGTTTTACACCTTTGAACTGAGAAGCACCAACATTGGTCTGTGAGGCAAAGAGGAAGAACGAAGAGGAGACCACCGGAAGCTTCGTAAAGAGAGAGAAAGAGAGGTTCCATGGCTTCACCAAAAACAGAGAGTGAGAGGTTTTCACCTATCGGCGGGATGGGGAACGTCACCGTGAAACCATCAGCACAGATCTGAAAGACAACGACATGAATAAAATTAGCTAAACCAAAGCATGAAACTCATATCAATACATGACCCAAAATCGAATCAAACAAAGAGAGACCTTTGAACACAAGAAGACTTGCTTGGTTCTTTGGCATCAGAAAAAGGGAGAGAAGAGATGAAACGCCGTCAGAGAAGATAAAAAGAATGAAATAAGAGTTTTCATTTTATTAATATTTAACGAGGAACCCAAATTTAACTAGTGAAACTTAAGCGTAAATTAGTAGACTTCACGTGCTAAACCAAAATTTAAATTTATATTTTGCTGAGTTCGGAAGATTTGATTTTGAATTCTCCTTTTTATGCCTAATTCTTCGTAGATTTAGGATATACACAATTAATGATTACATACAATTTAATTCCCAAAAATTTGTTTCCTACATAATTATGTTTGTAATTTTACTACTTATTAAGATTACATTTGAATTTGATAAAAAAAAAATATATAGAATTGATTTTAAAATAAAATTAAATCACAAAGATGTGTCATATGCTACTATCACAAAGAAATGTGTCATATGTATCAAACCGAATAGTCCACCAAGTTTTCTATCTGATGGAAAAAGACAAATAACTTGAATTTAATTAAAAATTTAAACATCAAATCAATTTAATGTAAATCCATAAAATAATTAAAAATACATAAAATGTAGAAATAAATAGATCATAATAAGAACAAAAAAAGAGAAATCAAATTACGTTATTGTTAACATTTTATCAAACCTAGGCCAATAAATATAAAAAGCTATTAACTCATAGAATTATGTTTCATCTGACCAAAAATAAATTTAGAGAACTAAAAAATAATACTGAAAAACTTTAACCAAAAATTAAGAAATAGTTGAAAAATTAAACAAAAATCGGTTTGGAAAATTAAAAAGTAACAAAAATATTTAACAATAAATTTTTAGTTATATCACAGAATCTAACTTAATAATTGTGAAAATTTAGTCAAAAAAATATTTTAATGAAAATATATAAGTTTAAAAAATACAAAATTTAATTAAAATATTCACTTTGATCAAATTTTTTTACAGTATTCACATTTTATTAAAGATAAATTTTCTAGGATAGCACTTTTTAAATTTTTAACCCTCAATGAAAAAAATAACCAAAATAAGTTTTATTAAAAGGTAAAAATATTTTTTTATCCTAGGATTAACTAATCTAGACTTATGGTTTAGAGTTAAGGGGTGGAGTTTTGGAGATAAGGCTTCAAATTTTTAAAAATAAATATTAAAATTTTCAAAATAAAAAAAAAGCTATTTTGGTCATTTTCTTTTTGAAGGTTATTTTTGTGATAAAAACTTAAAAATGACTAATTTGAAAGAATTGCTATTTATTAAATCTTATGCCAAGAAAGATGAAAATTATGGAAAAGCATAAGTAATAATTATTATATAAACAATACAAATATTTTTCAAAAATTAGTCTGGAAAAAAATAAAATATAACATTGCTTCACTCAAATAAAGTAACTATCGTATAATTTAACACTTAGTCTCCTAATATCTTTTTTTAAACAATCTCCTAATGTCTTATATAAACAGAGATTTACATTGCTTCTCTCAAATAACTGTAACTATCTATATAAAAAGTTAGTTAACAATTAATTTGACGCTTAATTTTCTAATAACAAAAGAAACAAACAAAGACAAAAATACAACAACAAACAATTGTTAATAATATCAATTACTAACATTCTACAAAACAATTATAATAACTTTGAAACGTGGTATCTAAATAAATAAATGTGGACACAAAACTTTGTAACGTTGTTATAATGTCAGTACTAGGTGATACCCGCGCCCTGCGCAGAGTGAATGGATTAAAAGAGATTATAATTTTTAATATATAGGTATTAGAAAGGTAAAAGTCATAGTCACAAGACTACATGTTATATAATGAGTTGAGACCCAGCATAAGTGTTTTGCTCAAGAGATCGAATCTGTAATGAAGGTTTGGGAAGAAGAATGTGATGAGTAGATGTGCTCAAAACAACCTATTTATATATAGGATGAGGAATGATTAGATTTCAAATGATGAAATCGTATGTGATTAATTATATAAAACATTTACGAATTCATTAACCAAAACTTGCTCTCCGAGATTATCGCCCAAATTACCTTAACAGACCATAACCATATTGATCACGTAATTTGCTGTAAATAAAAAGATTTTGTTCTTCAACTTACTTTACATACAGACACGGATCACGCAAATTCAGTAATAGAAAGAAAAATAATTTAAAGATTTAATAAAGTTAAAGACACAATGATTCAATCGATGCAACTCGTTTAAAACGTATATAATGAATCGGCCACGACTCTTTTAAAAAGAATATAGTATTTTTTTTGTCAGCATTAAAAAGAATATAGTATAATCTGATAAAAAATGTAAAGATTTGATAATGACTTGTGCATGATGAGATAATGTATGAAAATATTATGTTATATAATAATAAATATGTGTGATATAATTTAATTTTACAATACAATATAACAAATTAAAAAAATTATAATACATGTACAGTAGAACCTCTATAAATGAATACTCGATAAATTAATAATCTCTATAAATCAATAAATTTTCTCGGTCTCAATTTAGGCAGGTTCAAAATTTGACACAAATCGATAAAATAATAAGATAATATTTTTTTAGAAAAGCAAATTCTATGTAAATATATGGTCCAATTAAAATTATAAATTAATAATTTATATGTATACATATTTTATATAAGTAAGAACCTATTATTATATTGTTTGTTTTATATTAACAATGGAATTATTTTTATATTTTCTTAACACTTAATATATTTTTGATGAAATTTAGTAATATTATATTTAAAACCACATTTAAGTTCTATATAATATATATTATATACACCAAATAATATAATATAATTAATATAAATGTCAATTTTCAAAATACAACAATTAATGTCTATACACTAAAATCAAATATTTTTCTTATCTTAGAATAAATATATCATAAAATAAAAAAAATCTAAATAAGAAAACTTTTGTAAATTAATTTATAGATGTTCTAATGTACATAATGTATCATGCCTCATTCTTAATTAATAATTAGTATTCAATGTGTCATATATATTCCTTAACGGATATACAAAATTAAAGGATGTTCAAATTAAAAATCCATATATGGAAATGCTAATTTACGTCTCATTATTGCTCATAAATTAATCACTATAATTTAGGCAAAATGTATTTATGAAAATTGGGTATGAAATATTACCAAATGACCAACAGTTTTCCAAGGTTATATACGAGAAGATCTAATATACCATATACATATATGATTGGACCAACCTTTAATTTAAATAAATATAAAGAACTCTTATGATTTACAGTACGACCATATCAATTATATAATATAATTATTTTGTATATATTTATATACATAATATAATTATTTTTGTAGACAATACGATCATATCAACTATATAATATTAATGTTTTGCATATATATATTTATATAACTATTATATAATTATTTTTTTGCTATATGGTACGACTATATCAATTATATAATAAAATTATTTTGTATATATTTATAAAAATATATAACTATACAAGTTTATATCAAGGCGGCTTATATGGACATTGTAAACATGTTTTATCTAAGTTTAATATACAAACATAACCATGATAAATTATCGTTGAAGCAACTAATGATTACAAATTTCTAATAAGTTAGGTTTATAACAATGGCAATACATGTAATTATTCTAGTAAAAAAGGATTTTTAGTTAAAGAACGTGAGAAGAACTCTTGTGATGACACGTAAGAAATAGCATTTTGGTTAATAACACATTAGTGCAAAGTTAATTTATAGGAATGCTCATCTTTTAATATAAAAGAAAAGAGATATGCCAATATTGTTGAAAATAATAGGAGTATATTTTAGAGAAAAAGACAAAAATAGCACTAAATCAAGTTTATGTTCCCAAACTAGCACTCAAGGTCAAAAGTCACAAAAATAGCACTTAATGTTTTATCAAAAGTCACAAACTTAGGGTTTAGAGTTAAAGGGTGGGGTTTAGGATTTAAGGTTTAGGGTTTAGAGTTTAGAGTTTAGGGTTTAGGGTTTAGAGTTTAGGGTATATTTTATTGGAAATAAATTTGTTTATTAGTGTTGCTAAATTATTTTTATATAATAAATTAAAAGGAAAAAGACAAAAATAGCACTAAATCAAGTTTATGTTCCCAAACTAGCACTCAAGGTCAAAAGTCACAAAAATAGCACTTAATGTTTTATCAAAAGTCACAAACTTAGGGTTTAGAGTTAAAGGGTGGGGTTTAGGATTTAAGGTTTAGAGGGTTTAAGGTTTAAGGTTTAGGGTTTAGAGTTTAGGGTTTAGGGTTTAGAGTTTAGGGTTTAGGGTTTAGAGTTTAGGGTTTAGGGTTTAGAGTTGAGAAATGAGGTTTTGGGGATAAGATTTCAAATTTTGAAAAATAAAAAAATTAAAATTTTCAAATGATAAACTTAGAAATGTGTTATTTTGGTCATTTTAATTTTTGAGTGCTATTTTTGTGATATAAACTAAGAAAGTTGCTATTTTGGAGATTTGTCCTAAATTAAATCTCGAAAAGGAAAGTAAAGAAAAGAAGGAAAGTAGCCGCCTCATCTTCCTCGTCTCGACTCGTTAGCTCTCTCTCTCTATGGGGAGCCCGATTTAAGGGTTTCCTCCGTTTATCAATCGATTCATCGTCTCGTCTCCCTCAAAACTCTCTCTCTCTCTCTCTCTACACCTTTGTCCCGGTAATCTATCTCTTCTTCTTCGTCTCTTCTATCTCTCACTCAGTTTTAGGGTTTGGTTCACATTAGGGTTTTGATTCATGTAATCATCTCGTATTCATCTAGGGTTTCTTCCTTTCGTCGATTGAACAGATGGGTTAATCGATTAGAACATAAAGTACGAAATTTTCGAGTGCTGTAACAAGTTATTTAGGATCTTTATCGAAGAACAAACCTTTGTGCTTAAGTAACTCCATAACATGTTGTTGCAGGTTTAAGTTGTTTTCGTTTGCATCCTAAGAGCCATGCCTAAAGAGAGGAAACACCGCTCTGTATCTCATGAGAGGCTTAGAGGATCGTCTTTGTATTGTGAGTCAAGCCGTGCTTTGAAGCCAAGTGAGAAGCAAGTTAAGGAATGGGAAGAAGCTCGATGTCCCGTCTGTATGGAACATCCTCACAACGGAATCCTTCTCGTTTGTTCTTCCTATGATAATGGCTGCAGGCCTTACATGTGCGACACTAGCCACCGGC
The DNA here is from genome assembly GCF_000695525.1 of Brassica oleracea var. oleracea. Classification (NCBI taxonomy): domain Eukaryota; kingdom Viridiplantae; phylum Streptophyta; class Magnoliopsida; order Brassicales; family Brassicaceae; genus Brassica; species Brassica oleracea. The sequence goes on from NC_027749.1 coordinate 44,709,752, forward strand.
ATTCAAACTGTTTCGATCAGTACCGTAAAGCTTCTAAGCAGACACCAACTGAGACAGAAGGTGTAGTAGCTGAGGCTGCATCTGTGGTAACAGTTGTGAATCCGAGAGAAGGAGAAGGCATTGTAGAAGCAGAGGCAGAGCAAGAGAAAGGCAAACCGAAGCTTACTTGCCCGTTATGCCGTGGAAATATAAAAGAATGGGTAGTTGATGAGCCTGCTCGGTGTTTCATGAACGCAAAACGTAGAAGCTGTTCTTCCGAGACTTGTGAGTTCAGCGGAACCTACTCTGACCTGAGAAAGCACGCCAGGCTGCTGCATCCAGGGGTGAGGCCATCAGAAGCGGATCCCGAGAGGCAGAGGAGCTGGAGGAGGCTAGAAAGGCAGAGAGACTTGGGTGATTTGCTCAGCACACTGCAGTCTTCTTTTGCAGGAGGAGAAGGAAGAAGCAACAACGACGATGAGATCATGTCGTTTGATGACGGTGGTTGGCTTACAGTTTTCTTCCTCATCCGCGTGTTTAGACCAGAATCGAGTGGCGGTGCAAGGAGTGGTAGTAGTAGCTGGTCAGGTACATCTAGAGCTAGGTCACAGGTAGGTGTGAGGAGGATAAGGTCTTCAAGGCTTTGGGGAGAGAGCTATGAAGGTGAGACAGGAACATCACGTAGAGATGGGGAGAACAATAATAATCCGTCTTCTGATGAACAAGAGTCTGGAACTCAAAGACGCCGTGTCAGAAGAAGATTTTACATTGATGATGATGATGATGATGATGAAGAGGCGTAATGGCTCTCTCTCGCATAATATACAATTTGGTTTTCTAAACTCTATAAAACAAAATATGGGGGAAGCTTTGTATTAATAACCCCATACTCGTTAAAAACATATTCTGTAAAATTTCTTTGCAGTTTGAAAAAAGTTTCCATTGAGAAACAAAATGTTACAAATAATCTTATTATACCGTTTTACAAAATGTTAAAATAATGGCTCCAGTGACACTTCATCTCCATCTTCAAATCCAGCTGTATCTCTGTCTTTGATGTTCGCAGGCACGTACTTGGGGGTAACCCTGAACGCATACCTGTTGAAAGAACACAACAAGAAGGTGATTGCTGCATCAAGAAACTAAACAAGGGCATAGATTTACAGAAGGATCTTTCTTCCAATGTGGATGCAGAAACTGGTTTGAGCTTATCATCGAAACAAAACATCTTACATAACAACCAACTACAATCTAGTTCCTTGGTTCTCACTTCTTGCCTTGAGGCCACAAACACATCTAACCAAAACATCACCAAGACTCTCATCTGGGTCACATTCTATCGAACACTTTGACTACACAAGTTTTATTTGGCAAAAAAAAAGGATAAAAACTAACGCCGTTGCCGGTGATCGAACCCGGGTCACCCGCGTGACAGGCGGGAATACTTACCACTATACTACAACGACTTTGTTGCTGACGATACTACACAAAAGCTTGATATTTCGTGAATGTATGTTAATAGAAAAGGAATGAGGAGTACCTTAAATGAAGTGGTAGGGAAGTAGAGACGGTGACAATAGCGGGAGGAGAGAGTGAGAGGAACGGCCATGGAGGGCACAGCAGATGAGAAACTTCTCAAAAGCTTTCAGAGATAAGATGATGTTGATGAGAAACTCAATTAAACGACGTCAGTTTAGGCATAGTACTCAATTGCTTAATGGGCCTTTATGCCGCATTTTGTGTTTTTTACCGAACACCTATTTCACTGTTTTCATCCAATCCTTCTTTTGATTAGGTTAAATGTCTCCTATCTTTCACTCTCTTTTCCCTCGGTTTCCAATATGCTAGTTTTATTGGTTGTGTTTGTTGTACTATTACGATCTGTGGTAACTGTATCGCTCTTGATAGGAACATTTTAACAAAAGGAAAAGAAGTCTCATCTTGTAAAATCTCTTCTCTCCATGTTCTTAATTTAGCAACTTTGGTCTAGGAAAAATATTTATGGCTTTCCAGATTTGTCTTCTTTCTATATACTACTTCTCCATTTGTAAACAATAATTTTTCAACTATATATAAATTTTTAAACAATATAGATTTTTCTAATTTATATATTATTTATTCATATACATACAACCAAATGTTCAACTATACAACCCCAAACTAACGTAATCATATATTTTACATAATCACAATCGCATACAACACTACATATACTTTTTTGCGTTTTGTACCATCTGAATGTTTGCCAAATCCTCGCTTCATTTCACGACCACAAGAGAACACTCTGTAGTAGGTAAACACCTGCATTTATATAAGGATAGTGGTCATTGTATTTGTTATTCGTTCATTACAACAAATTATTATACTGAACTAAACGATAAACGAAGACTACTTAAATATATTCATAACGATACTTCGTAGGCGTGGAAGTTCGGATCTTCTGATAGCGTTCGGACCAGTTCCTTTCAGGACCGGGTCTTAAAAATTTAGACCCAATAGATACTTAGAAATTTTAGGTTCGGGTTTGGATCGGTTCTTTTCGGATCCGGGTCAGTTCGGATCTATAACTAAAAAAATCCATAAAATACCCGTAATTTTCCTGGTTCATATTGGGTCCAGGTCGGGTTCGGATATTTATGATATGAAAATGATATGACATATCCAACTCCATCAAATATAGTCGATATTTGTCATATATATCTAAAATTTTACAAAATAACTTTAATAAAACTATTAATAATTAAAATAAAACATTTTAAACTCTAAATTTTACATTTTAAAGCTTCATATTACTTAAAAATATTACAAAATAATAACAAATGTTGTTAACAAAAGATATTTAAAACTAAATCATAAAGTAATATATATAATAGAACACAAAAAATCATAGTTTTGGATATACATGTTTTAAGTTGGGTTCGGGTCTATTTGGGTCAGTTCTTTTTGGATCCGGGTCTATTTGGGTCGGTTCTTTTCGGTTCCGGTTCTTTCGGGTAAAAAAAATTTAGACCCAAAAAGTACTTGTAAATTTTTTGTTCGGTTTTGGCTTCGTTCCGGTTCGGATTTCGGATCCAGGTTAAAATGCCCGGACCTAATACTTCATTTGAGATTCTGAAACTGATGTTCTCAAGGACATACTCTCGGAATATTCGTTCATTACTCATATTTCATATTGCGTAGTGTTCGGGTTAAAAACCCAAAAAAGAAATTTATCATTAAATAAATTATTATCATTAAATAAATTTATTTTATAATTTAAAATAAAATAATATGCATTATTAAATCATAAATTATATAATAAAATACTTTTGGTCATGCAATTTTTTGTAAAATTAAAATTATCTTAAAAATACATATTTTATATTTTGAAAAAAAAAAATATTTTTATAAACATTTTATATTATGAAATGGATGGAATATTAAGTTTACTGACCGAATAAAAAAACCATCGAACTATTTATGAATTTCTTACTTTTTAAGATTTCGGTTTTGTTGATCGCTGATAGCTATTAAATTGATCTTTCGCTCTTGAATTATTTTGTGGATTATATCTTTCACGTCTCCAACATCAGTAAATGTATCTGCTTTAACCTGCTTTCAACATGATTATGATGAGATTAAACATTTCAACAAATGGTTGTTATTTTTTTTTTTGAAACACAACAAATGGTTGTTAATGAAATAAACTTTAAACTTATTAATATATATCCACAAATGATGCCATAAATACGATTTGGTCAAAACATTACCCCATGATTTCCACATAACTTCTTGGCTTTGTCTAATATACCCAACGCAATTTTTGTATTCTTTTCTTGAGCCAATCTCATGAGTTCTGCATCTGCGAAACATAAAAACACATAAGAAAAAAAAAAACAACCTTTAAAGAAAATCTAAAGAACATGGTCGATAAGACAAGACGACTTAACTGGCAGAAAATGGATAGAAAATCTGAGCAAAGCCCACCGACGAAGAAAGTGCGGTAGGAGGAGTGAAGGAATTTTGTGGCTGTTTTGCGAAGATCACAACTTTGGAGCTGTCAATGACATCTTTTAGATTTGTGAGGACCCAAACAAGTAAATCATAACTTGAGTTGCTCTCGTCAATAATCACCATAACTTTCTTCATCTTCTCTTCTTGTTGTTGTTGTTCTTCAAGTTTTTGTTACAATTAAAATCTCTAGTCAGTGTACTAATTTATAATATAGTTTGAAATGGAACATGTCTAAGAAAGTAATTAGACGATTGGGTAAGGGAAAGGACTCGTTCACCAACTAGATTCTTTGTCTTTTAAAGATTTCAAGAAATACACACAAATAATATTTGAATTAAAGAGCAATCGAATAATATGATTTCATCCTATGACATTAATATATTATAATAATTAATATATAACCAATTCATCATTGAGATATTAATTTTTAAACTTGTTTGAGTGGATGGGTTTGGTATTTGCCGGATACACGCCAGTGGGTGACTAATCACGCCCTTTTTTTATCGAAATTTTAATCAAAATAAAATATTATTAGGGTTAAGCAAACTAAAAACACCTCTATGGAAATTAGCTAAACAGGGTAGCGAGGACTTGAGCAAATCCAGCCGTATCCAGTGGCTGAGCTATTGCACGAGGAGGGGGGTCACATGACCCATATCATTTCTTCTAGAAAATAAAATTTACTTGTATTTTCTTTCTACAACCTGATGAAATATCAAGAAATTAACATATTGACCCCCATAAAATGTAGTTGCTGTAAAATTGACCCATGTAGAAAAATATTCTGCCTCCGCCGCCACTGGCCGTATCCAAATTTTATTATTAATAATTTGATATGGTGGGTTTAAATTCAGCGTAATATATATAAAGCATTAGCATATATGTCGTAGTCATATAAATTATAACTGGCTCGTTTTTTTTCTTTTTCTTAAACTAATTTGATGCATCAAAATAACTGATATGGTTTTTGAGCCATATAGTTTGCTACAAATTTGATGGAAAGCATAGAAAATTACAACATTTTGCAGTTGAGATAAAGCTTAAAACAATTTAAGCTAGAGAAAGAGACAAGGTGAATAAATTTTAGGAGTTTTGGTTGCCTCGACCTCTTGAGACATGTTTTCCTCTATTCTTAGGCCTTAGATAATGTCCATTCTATTTCTTGAATTTTTTGGGTTGGCTTACTTGACTTCCTACCTCTAGTCGTTTTTTTGTGCTTGTGACTCACTCTTTTGAGCGAGTTCAGTGGAGGGTATAACTCGACGTGGACCAATTAAGGCATCATCCCCGAAGCGTTTGCTCCATAATATTTTTGGATAATCATGTAGGATGGAATTTCCTTCATAATATTTTTGGATAATCATGTAGGATGAAGTTTTTTCCTCCATAATATTTTTGGATAATCATGTAGGATGGAGTTTTTTCCTCCATAATATTTTTTGCTACTTGGAGCAAGAGAATCTCCCGCTAATAGTGTGAAAGTAGGCGTATAATACGAAAGATGTACCTCTTTAAGTGGATGGGTTTTCTTTTGTAGTCACTACTTATAGAAGTTTCTCCATTTCTTTTTGGGCATTGCTCATTTCCTCATGAGAGGCTAGAAGAGTATTAACAAAAGTAAAATTCTCTTGAAGTGAATTCAGTTTAGGAGATGATATAGAAAGCACATGCATATATTTTTTAAAAAAAATTGGACTATTTCTCGATTTGTGCATGTCATGCTTATGAATAGTTCATACTAATCTTCTATGTATCATTTTAATTTTATCGTATGACCCCAAAGGGACAGCTGGCTCGTTGTAACGGTATAACCTTCAGTTCGAGATAAAGATCACAAAACAATACCAGTAGACATGATTAATAATTCAAATAGCAAAATGTTTTTTTTTATTTTGTTGTTGTCAACGCAAGTTAATATTTAATTGAAAAATGAATTTGACAAAACCAAGTTACATAATTCGAAGAAAAGGTTTTAACACGCAAGCTGTTCGCGCGCTTCAACATTGCGACTTTGTAAATTGAAGGCCCACCACATATATGGGCCAAATGAAAGCTACTCCAGACATTGTTTAATTAATCATAATTATCTCATTTTCTTATATCATCACGTGATTATCAATGGTTAAGACATTTCTTTGAACAACAGTTTGATATAAAAAGCTGAAACTAAGAGTGATTGACATCAAGAAGTGAAGCTTGCTCATCAAACTCATTATCAGTCTCAAACCACTTCATTTCCTGAGTCAAATCTTCAACCATCAAATAAATCTCTTCGCAAAGAGGATGAGATCGATCTTCAGCATTAAAGGCACAAACTTCATTTCTAATCTCAATCCAGCTCCAACCTGGAACTTTCTTCACACCTCTCTCCTTCATCACCTTCTTCACACTCGCTTTCTCTTCCCACTTCTTGGCATCACTATACATATGAGACAACGAAACATACGTGAAATGATCATCAGGCTCCATCTCCAGCAGATGGTTAGCCACCTGAGTAGCCATCTCAATCTCCCCGCAAGCCCTGCAAACTCCAAGGAAAGTCTTCAACACCATTGGATCAGGACTCAGTGGCATTGATTCGATCAACTCTTTGGCTTCCTTCACAAGCCCTGCTCTGCCTAGGAGATCAACAGCAGCTGCGTAGTGTTCCATTCGTGGTTGGATTTTGTAAACCGGTTCCATTAACCGAAGCAATTTCAGTCCTTCTTGTACCAAACCGGAGTGGCTACAAGCTGTTAGAACTGCAGTGAAGGTTACATGGTCTAGCTTCACATTTTGGTTACACATTTGAGAGAAGAGTGATAACGAGACTTGGCCTGAACCGTGCTGAGCGTATCCGAGGATCATTGCGTTCCAAACTACTGTACTGTGTGTGGAGGAGATCTTCTCAAAGCATTTTCGGGCGTTCTGGATGACTCCACACTTTGAGTACATCAAGATCAGAGAGCTAGCTACAAACTCGTTTGATTCAAAGCTTGATTTAATGGCTAAAGCGTGAACCTGCTGACCTAACTGGAGCGTTGCAAGGTCAGAGCATGATCTGAGAACTGCAGAGAAGGCGTAATCATCTACTTCTGTGTTTAAAGATCTTAAGTAGGTAAAGAACTTAACCGCGTCCTCGCTTGGACCTTTTTGAGATAGCCCTGTCAACACCGAGTTCCAAGAGACAAGATCCTTAGCTTCCAGGGATTCAAATAGAGAGAGAGCATCGTTCATGGCGCATGTAGGAAACTGAATATACATAGAGATCAATGCGTTTGAAACCGAGGTTACTTGTTTCAGTCCCTTCTTTATAACCAAACAGTGCAAGGACCGTCCGAAGACTTGATGTTCTTCTCCACAGCAAGTGCTTATGATGCTGGTGTAAGTATAAACATCGATCTCGTTTCTTGTCCTTAGCATTTCAATAAAGAGCTCAAAAGCAGAGTCCTTTTGCTCTAGCTTAGAGAAACCTGCAAGCATCGAGTTCCACGTAATCAAGTCCTTTGAGCCTCCCAAGCCATCAAAAACTCTCTTGGCATCTGATACTGAACCACAATCCGCATAAGATCTAACCATAGCATTGCAGATAGTAATCTCTTTCTCAAGCCCAAGCATCAAAACCTTACCATGTACCTCCTTTAACAAGTTACACAACAACGGATCATCAAGCAGAGTAAGAAGTGGAGCAAAAGTCCCATCGTCCATCATCATCATCTCCATACAACCAAACAACCAAAACGCAGTCTCCACATCTCTCACTTGCACAAACCCACCGATCAAAGCGTTCCAAGAAACAGAGTTAGCCTCTGAAATCTCCCGAAACGCCTCGAAAGCATCTTCAACTCTCTCACATTTCGCGTACATATCAACAAGCGCACTCCCAACGTACACATTACTCTCGTAACCTCCTTTTATAACCAAAGAATGAACTTGCTCCCCAAGATCAAACCTTTTCGCAGAAGCAACTCCTTTCAATAGTCTACTAAAGCTATACCCATCAGCATCAGAACCGGATCTTCTCATACCCGTGAACAAGCACCATGCGTTGTTCAACTTCCCGGAGCTTGTGTATCCGGATATCATGGTGTTCCAAGAGACGGTGTCTCTGTGAGGCATTTCGTCGAACAGGTTGTGGGCGTGACCCAAGAAGTCTGATTTTACGTAGGAGTCTAAGACTCTGTTGGATATGTAAACGTCTGTGATGTAACCATGTTTGATGGCGTGGCAGTGAGTGGAGGAGAGCTTGGGGAAGGAGTGGAGAGAGCTCTCTAGTAGAGAGGCTAAGAAAGGTTTCATTCATCTGTTTAGTTTTTCATTTGATTCACCAGAGACACCGAGTTACTTACCGGTAGGAAAAAGAAAGAAAGATGATTACTCTTTTATTCTCAACATCAAAGAATCTAAATAAATATTTTAAAACGTTTTTTAATTATGTTTATAATTGATTTTGTATTAATTAGTAATATACCTATTGTTATGAATTAAGTGGTTAATTTGATGTACAACATTTTCAACATTAGTAGATTAATAATATTAATTGATGTAAGTAAATAGCAATAATTGTGAAATTTTGAGTTATTATTTGTAAAATGTGGACTAAGGTCGAAAAATCTTCCATTAGTGTTTGATCACTTTGATGATATTAGTGTATTTTGAGAGAGAAAAGTGTTAAGGAGATCATGTCATGATCATCATGAGGGAGATCCAAGCTATCATAACCAGGTTGCTTCCAGCGTTACTTGCCTTGTCTCGATGAACCATGTAAGAAACCACGTACCTTTGTTGTTTATGTTTGTCCAATAGCTAACTAGCTTTCTCATTGTCTCTGTCCCTTGCAATGACCATTTTGTTTAACAACCAAACAACATATCTTGGATTCAGCTTTTTTAAAGTCTATCAGTCTCTGACCATATTTACAAAAAAAAAGGAGTCTATCTTCTAGCTTTCTGCAGTACTTATTTTCTCATCTCATTCCACGGTACAAGACACCAGGTTGAAGATCATCCATACTATCTACATTCCGAACCATACTCTCTATGTTCCTAAACCCTCCATCAAACTCTCTCAAACACGTCCATCCTCTTCGACCCAAGAACTCTCTGTAATCCTCTTCCGTGTAAAACACCTTCTCCTCTTGATGAACTGGTAACGGATCAGACTCATCATAGTGACACACTCTAACAGCTATTCCTGCATTTAGACATAGATGCTGAGAAACCTCAAACCAGAAGAGAAAGCAAAAAGACTTACCTTCATCGACATGGAGTGTATAGTTCCCTAGAGGCATGTCCCTGTCAAGAGAACGTACAACCTGTTCTTCATCCTCTAGCCAAAAAGCTCGTCTTGTTCTGAATCTAAACGCAGATCTGATAGCTTCCTTAATGGCTTCAGCTGTACCATCGATCCCAACTCTTCTTGTATAGTCTCCATACTTCACCGTTATGATCTTCCCCACAAACGGCTGACCATCACTGCCTGCTTACATAACATGAGTTATGAAACCAGACAAAACACAAGTTGGAACATAAAGTTATAAACTCTTGCCATTTCCAGCGGGTTCCCTCCAATTCCAGGGAGGAACTCCATTTGCTGTGTCGACATCAGCAGAAGCAATGGCGAGAGGATGCCCGTCATGATCAAGCTGCCTTTCAAGATTTAGCGTTGGCCTACCATTAGCTGGACACATGTATAAATAACTCATATCAAACTAGTTCCACAAATCAAGCTACACTACTAATGTAAGAGGCTAGAGAACTAAACTAACTAGCTAGCAAAACTAAACTTCCTCCCAACAAGCAGCCAAGAAAGACAAACATCAGCTTCACATTATCACAATACCATTTCAAAAAGATTAACTTAGATACTTGAATGGATTAGTACCTTCAACAGATGCAAAGGAAATGCCTGTATCTTCAAAACCTACAGTAACATAAAGACACATCAACAAAGACAATCCAAATCTAGTAACCAGCCATTAATGGTCAAGATCCTTTATAGCACCAAAAGGGCAAACAAAACTGAAACCTAACGACCATTCTCTTCTTCTAAAACACAAAAACAAGCAAAAAAGTTTCAACCTTTATCAGTAAACTGCATAAAGGAATCAACTTTAGACGGAGCAGTAACACTCTTATAAGACGTCGCCACTTTCTTACTCCTTTCTCTAAGCAAATCTTCGATCTCCTTGTAATGCGACATCTTCCCACTCACTTGTTGATCCTTAGCCGCCTTCTTGAACTCTTTCAACAAGTTCCTCCACTTGTCCGTACACATAGCCGGAGACCGATCGAACCCTTTCTCCCTCATCTTGCTCGAAATCTCTTCCCAGAGATGCTTGTTGGACTTGGAGGTGTTGAAAAGGCCGTCCATTTCTCTCCGCAGCGCGATCAGGATTCGGGTTTCGTCTTGTACCCACGTCTCAGCTCGCTTCTTTGGGGCCTTGTTGTTGATCTCGTGGTCCTCGCTGCTGCTGTTGTCTCCGAGGAGGATTTGGTGTTGGTGTTGGTGATGTGGAGGGGGTTGGAGATCTCCGTCGATCATCATGTTTATGTCTCGTGAGGTTGGAGATGATGGGTTGTTGTTGTCGTCGTCGTCTTTGTAGAAATCGATCGGAGAACGAGGTTTTTCGGAGGAGACGAACATGGTTTCTAGTTTCTTGACCCTCGTGACAAGGAGGAGGAAGAAGAAGAGGATGATAAGACCATGGAAGATTATAAAAGGTTATTTTTGTTATAAATCATTACGTGAATGACCCATAACCAATGACAATGTCCAGGTCCAGCCGTGGCCTTGTCTAAGAGTAGACAAAGTCGGCGTCCAAGAGCAGAGAGAGTCGGCGTCCAAGAGGAGAGAGAGTCGGCTATGTCTTGGCCGACTTTAGATCTTAGGACGTTTTCCATTTATCTGTTTTAGATCTTTTCATATTTCATGTTGTATTAGTTTTTGGATAATTTCCTTTTTCCTATACTTTGTAATCTTTATATAAGGAACCTCTATTAGTTATTAATAATATACAGAAACAATTCCCCATTCTTTTACAACACGTTATCAGCACGATCGTCGATCGTCTCTAGATCCTGAGACAAATCGAAACCTCTCTCTAACCTAAAAGCCAAAACCGGCGACCACAACCCAAAAACCCTAAACCCTAATCTTGTTCTTAATTCATTCAAGAACTCAGTTGATCCCTCTTGAATCCTAGAAGTTCTCAGATCACGTTCCAGCTCAGAAGAACCGTCCAGCTCGCGATCCACACCCGAGACGCGATCGCACACGACCCGCGTCCGAGAGACTCACACCCGAGACAGCCGGTGATCGTCCTCAGCTCGCATCTGCTCCCATCCGCGACCCGATTGCATCCGCTCATCCTCTCTCTCTCTCTAAAGGTGGTCCGGTTCTAAATCCCCAACAAACAAAGGTATAAACTTAATCTGAGAACCTAGATTGATCAGAAACCCTAATCCATAAATATGGAAACTTTGATCTTGATCAAAACCCTAAAAACCTACAAGATTAAAATCGGCAATCTCTTAATTAGAAATATAGAAATCGATTCCTTAGAACTTAAATTGATTGTTCCTGATTTGATTTTGAGAAACCCTAATTTAAGAATCGAAACCCTAAACCCTAAAGGACTAAATTCGATTTTTAATTGATTGAATTGTTTGTTGATTTTGAGGTTTTAGGATTGTTAGATTGATTGA
>NC_027749.1:44722233-44722596 GCF_000695525.1 Brassica oleracea var. oleracea
TGCTCCTGGCCGAGGCAATCAATGAGCTCCTGATGAAGAACAGTGAAGCTAGGCCTGCCGGATCTGCCCCGTTACCAGAGGCCAATGGAGTTGAAAAGAAAAATCCCAACGAGTGCAATTACATCCAGAATGATAAGAGATCACATGGCAAAGTCCGTGGTGGATACAGGAACCGTGACAATTACTCGAACAGTCAAGATAAGTACTTGGCCGACCGGAAAGGAAACCACAATAACTGTGGTCGTGGTTCCAATCCCGGCCGAGGCCGAGGCGGATATGGACGAGGTCGAGGCGGTATATCCAAACCGTCTTACTCAACCAAATCCGTTTGTCACAGATGTGGGATGAGCAACCATTGGGCCA
>NC_027749.1:44722709-44722893 GCF_000695525.1 Brassica oleracea var. oleracea
GACCTGATGGACTTTGAGACTTCTGATTGTCTCAAAGACTAAATTTTCGATACGACTTGTTTTTATTGTTTTATGATTGTTTTTATGATTGATTTGGTGTTTTTAATTTTGGTGTTCTGCAACTTTAATAAATGAAAGTTTTGAAGTCTCTGAGAAATGAAATCTTATTTATAGAAATGAATGA
>NC_027749.1:44722958-44724145 GCF_000695525.1 Brassica oleracea var. oleracea
TGCAAACGTACACACCATCGCATGTGTAGCCGGCCTGATTGAAGGTCACGACCAGGCTTATGTATTGATGCCTAAGGGCACTCATCTAGAGATTAAAAATGCCTTGTATTCCCCAAGCTCTAAAAGGAGCCTATTGAGTTTCAAAGACATAAGATTGAACGGTTTCCATCTTGAAACATGGGAAGAAGGAAATAAAGAATTCCTTAACATAATTTCGATCACCAAAGGCTATAAAAGGATCCTAGAAACCTTACCTGCAATGTCTACTGGCATATACTATGCAAAGGCCAGTGTGATCGAGGCTAATGCCTGCGACAATTTCACTTTATGGCATAACCGGCTTGGCCATCCCGGTACTAACATGATGCGAAAGTTGATGATGAACTCACAAGGGCACACGTTCAAAGGAGTTGTCCCATACAATCTCACATGTGCAACATGTGCACAAGGAAAACTCATAACTAGGCCGTCACCAGCCAAAGTTAATAAAGAGATTATAAATTTTCTGGAAAGAATTCAGGGAGACATATGTGGACCAATACACCCACCTAGTGGGACGTTTCGGTATTTCATGGTCCTGATTGATGCATCGACCACATGGTTGCATGTCTGTCTACTGTCGACACGAAATTTGGCATTTGCACGCCTACTTGCTCAGATAATAAGACTGAGAGCACATTTTCCAGACTTCCCTTTAAAGACTATACGTCTGGACAATGCTGGTGAGTTTACGTCCCAGACGTTTAATGATTATTGTATGTCCATGGGGGTAAGTGTAGAACACTCCGTGGCACATGTATACATCTTCAAAAGCTAGTTAATCAACTGCCAGATTCATTTGCTGACCCAAATAGAGTGACAAAATCGTATATCCTGGCTTGTAATGCACCAATATGAATAGACGTCCAGAATGGACAAGTTCAAGTGGCTACAGAGTCTAACCAACGTCTCAAACGTGGTAGACCTATTGGTTCCAAAGATAAACAGCCTCGGAAGTCCAAGAGAGGTGCTGGATCCGAGAGCATCAAGAAAACCGTCCAGAACACTGATGGACCAGCCGAGCCGACCCAAACGGTCGAGCCAAGTGAGCCGGCCATACCAAATGATCCGACCATTCCAAATGATGGGGTTCGGGACGCCGAAATTCATGGGACACAAGGGCCGGACAATCAAGAGATCTCTATAAA
>NC_027749.1:44724242-44725216 GCF_000695525.1 Brassica oleracea var. oleracea
AAGATGAGGATCTGGAACCCACGTCCATATATGAATGCATGCAAAGATCGGATTGGATCAAATGGGAAGAAGCTATAAACGTGGAGTTAGAATCATTAAAGAAAAGAGGCGTTTTTGGCGCCTATAACCGTGACACCTAGAGATGTCAAACCAGTGGGATACAAATGGGTCTTTGTGAGAAAGAGAAATGAGAAAGGAGAAGTAGTGAGATACAAAGCACGGCTTGTAGCACAAGGATTCTCACAGAGACCAGGAATATATTATGAGGAAACTTATTCCCCTGTGGTGGACGCAACTACATTACGATATTTGATCAGTCTGGCCGTGAAAGAGAAGCTTGATCTGCGCCTAATGGATGTAGTAACCGTGTATCTGTATGGCCCATTGGATAATGAAATTCATATGAGAGTTCCAGAGGGTATTGAACTCAAAGATAAGAAAGGTTCTCGAGAACAACATTGCATTAAGCTGAACAAAGCTTTATATGGCTTAAAACAGTCAGGTCGAATGTGGTATCGATTATCAGAGTATCTAATGAAAGAAGGTTATAAGAACGATCCAATAAGTCCATGTATCTTTATAAAGAGATTTGACAGCAAGGGCTTCGTGATTATGTCTGTTTATGTGGACGACCTGCATGTGATTGGAACCCCTGAAGAGATTTCCCAAACGGTCGAATGTCTAAAGAAAGAATTCGAAATGAAAGACTTAGGAAAAACTAAGTTCTGTTTGGGACTGCAATTTGAGTATGTGGATAATGGAATCCTTGTGCATCAAAAAACATATACAGAAAAGATACTCAAGCAGTTTAATATGGACAAGGCTCATTCCTTGTCAAGTTTTATGGTCGTGAGGTCCTTAGACCTTGAGAAGGATCCATTCGGACCAAAGAAGCCAGACGAGGATATGCTCGGGCCGGAAATACCTTACCTAAGTGCCATTGGAGCCTTAATGTATTTGGCTAGCCATACAAG
>NC_027749.1:44726105-44730844 GCF_000695525.1 Brassica oleracea var. oleracea
AGGGGAGTGTTATAAATCATTATGTGGATGGCCTATAACCAATGACCATGTCTAGGCCCAGCCGTGGCCTTGTCCAAGAGGAGAGAGAGTCGGCGTCCAAGAGGAGAGAGAATCGGCTATGTCTTGGCCGACTTTAGATCTTAGGACGTTTTCCATTTATCTGTTTTAGATCTTTTCCTATTTCATGTTGTATTAGGTTTTGGATAATTTTCTTTTTGCTATACTTTGTAATCCTTATATAAGGAACCTCTGTTACTCATTAATAATATACAGAAACAATTCCCAATCCTTTTACAACAATTTTTATTTTATTTTTTACAGCATTGGCGCGTGGCATCAACGTGCTGATATGAGGGCGCGTAAACCATAGCTACTAGGCTTGGTATTTGACCCGACCCGAATCTGTCGAACCGAAATTCTTGGTTTTGATTCAGATACAATTATGAGTTACTGTTTAATTGGCAATCGATTATCAATTGGGTTCGGTAATCAATTTTCATTTTAGAAAAAAAAGTCTTACCGGTCATATCAATCATAACCAAATTTAAGCTAAATCAAAATCTAATCAAAACCAAAATTTTCAATTAAAACAAAATTTTCATACCAAACCGAAATAACCAGATATCAAAACCAAGCCGAATTTTTATTTGAATAATTCCACAAAATTTTGTGCGAACCGAACCGAACTAAACAAACCATTTAAACCAAACCTACATGCCTAATTGCAGCTCTTAACTCAAATCACATATTTACTGGATTGCATACAGAGAATAATCCAAAGCTCATCTTTCATAAATTTATTTATTTTATAAATGTCTAAAGCCAAAACAAATCTTTATGATAATTATTATTCCTTCATCAAAAGATGAAAGGGAAACTTATTCATCACACGAGAGGGAACTTAAGGAGCTTCGAGCAACCAGAGCACAAAAACTCCAAACAAAACGTCTCCTCGTATACGCCATTGATGCACCGACCGCACTGAACACACCTCTGTACGCAAAGAGAACAAGCACGACACTCCTCCTTCCCTTTACAATCTTCCGCTGGACAGTCATAGACAATCCTCCAGTTCTGACATTTCCGACACATCTCAATATCCAGCGCCCGGACAACATCGTCGCAGGAGGCGAATGTGTATCCTCTATGGTAATAACGCGGCTTTTGGATAGTCTGTTCCACATTGTTGCCTATGTCCAACAAATCAAGCAGCTCATCATAGTGATCTTTAGTAACTCCATAGAGGCCACCAGTCTCTAAATGTTTCACTTTAAGCTTCCCCGAAGACTTCAGGTCCCTCAAGATGCTCACAAGGCCGTCGATACTGATCCTTGTGCATCCAGGTACGCCAAGCTGCCAACAACAGAAAAAAAAAACAATATTAGTTTTGAGTAATCAATATAAACTTGACAAAACAAATGAAGAGAAACCTCACCTTGACTACTTGTGGATTGCGTTCCAACACCTTCCTAAGACAATCCTCTGTAATTTTCGAGCAATCTACGAGTCTCAGACACTGCATAGTGCCATGAGCCCTCTCGGTTAACCGCAGAAGAGACTCATCATTGATCTTCTCATTCAACGGTTGAGAGATGTGGATGTGTTTCCACAGTAGCGAGTCATCACAGACAGTGGTATGCAGAGACTTGCAAACCATACTGACTGAAAGAAGATCCTTCACTCCCAAGTGGTAAAGACAAAAACCAAGCGCTGGATGAACGTTTGCATTCTCGCCTCCATCACTGCTTTCTCCAACACGACTCATTACCTTATCCACACTAGTAGGGGATACGAATGAACCAGCACAAGATCCATCACCATCAAAACCCTCTTCAAACCAGTGACTCTCAGGAAACTCCTGAAACCGCATTGCATTGTTCCAAATAAAACTCAACCCAGCAAAGAGCTGGTGGTCTCCATCACCAATCTCATCTCTCCCATATCGGCTATAATCAAACTCCAAATCCTCAAGCCACCCAGTAATGGCAGTGAAAGTATTGTTCATATCCATCCCAAACGGATCAGATGGCAGAACATCAACAATGTCGCCAGAAGCTGGACCTCCAGTGCTCATTCCATAGTCAAAGCAATCACCTTTCTCGTCACCGGAACACCAAGGCTGAGAGAAAACACCACCAGTGTTCCTTCCGTAATCAAAGGAGTCACCTTTCTCAAAAGACTGGGAGAAAACACCACCGTTCATCTCAGAAACTCCCTCAACAAGATACCCATCAGCTATCTTCATTGGTTTCTCAGAGACATGTCTGTGAGAAAAATTCAACGCCATTCCTATATAAGTCTTATCTAAAAGCTAAAATCCCCCTTTTTGTACAGAATCCCTAAAAAGCTAAGTCCTTTTTTTTTTTGTGTGGGTTAATCTATAGAAACGAAGCTCTTTGATGGCAACAACAAAAAAATACAAGTCGCCCTAACTTTCAGAGCTTCCGAAACTCTATAACTAAAAAAAGCTAGAAGAGACGTATCAACAACGAATTGGTTGACAAAAGAATGAATTGAATAAATTGATTTTCTGATTTTAACAGCTATCTAAACTAGGGTTTTCAGAGACCTCCTAAACTAAAAGATTGCTGATCGAATTGGATAAACTAATATAGAAACCCTTCAACGGAGAATCCTAACCGAACCGAACCCTCGCCGCGAGATCTCCTTTTCAATCGGAATGTAAACAACGCCAGCAAGTTTCTTCCTTTGAGGTGAAGCAACTTCGATTCAGGAGAGAAAGAGATAGATAGAGATAGAGAGAGAAGGAAGGAAGGAACGGGTTGGTCGTCGTCGACCGAGTCAAAGAGAGAGAAAACGATGGAGAGGAGAGGACGATAATATTTTGCGCGAGGAAATCTCCCAACTTTTTTGTTTGTTCTTGATCGAGGAGATTTCACGAGGGAGAAAAAAGTAATATATACTAATCGAGGAGGACAAATAATTAAAAAAAGGAAAGATATAAGATTAGGGTAACGGTGAGATCTTCAAACACTTTAGGGTGTTGGACACGTGTCGTTTTGTAGAGCTCTCTGCCATTCCGCTCGCTCGCTCTTCGATCTGTCGACGATTTCGGATTATCTGATTTTTTTCTAGATTTGTTGATGATAAATACACATTATTAACTATAAAACATGTTAATTAACGATTTAATTACGCAGCATACACCTTTTAATTTATTGCAACACACCTTTGATTTTTTTCCGTGATAATTACAGCTTTTGAGATGAAAATTGAAGATTCTTTCTTTTGTTAATGATGAAAAAATTCATTTAACATCATTATTAAAATAAAGATATGGTGTTGACAAAAGAAAATGGTAATCTCGTTGTAAATCAATGGTTGCTACTTGTTATTTATATCCTAATTAAAAACATTGTACAATAAATAATGGTAATCTAGTTGTAAATCAATGGTTTGAGACATGTTTCTTTCGTAAATAGAAAGTGGAATACTTCGGATTGTAATGTTTATTTGACTGTTAGATTGTAGGGGTTACTTCTTCTTCTCTTTCCCTGTTGTCGCTTAGTTCAATTTCCCACTATTTGTATCTGTGTAATTTCTGTCAAAAACTCTGAAAATTGGTATAAGATCTTAACATTTAAAAAAAAAAAAAAAGTGGAATATAAATAATTTGTTTGCTTTTAAACCCATACAACTTCACCAATAAGAGAATGTAGGTAGATAGATAGAGCACTAAGAACTATGTGATGTAGATATCTATCTTCAAAGCGAATAAAGGCTTGTTAAGATGTGGTGGCATCAAAGCAAAGCAAATATATCAGATAAAAGCGAATGTGTTCTTGATTTATTTATGGTAACAAACTACTTTTAAAATCATGTTTAAGTAAAAAAGGGGAATATATGCCGTATAAATATGAGTTTGTTCTAACAACACGTTAAGTTTGACGCAGACGGGTAAAGGAATGTTTCGTAGAAGAAGCTAAACTTCGAACCTTTATGAGAGTCCAAGATTCTTCTCCTCTTTGTGACATATTCGGAAATGAACAAAATATTAAGAATAATAATACTGTGAACATTTGACCCAAAAAAATTCTATGAAGAGGGCAGAACGATTAGTTTTGGAAGATATTTGCTGGGTCAATAGGTTATAGAATAATAGTATAATACTGAGTTAGACAAGTGTTTAAACAGCATGAGAGTAATCCGTCTAAGAGTCAGAATGGAATGGCAGGAGTGAGACAGGAGGTACACTGGGGTGGGAGACCTGCCTTTTTATTGCCATTCAACGTATGTTAACAACAAAGAATCAGTTCATTTATAAAAATAATAAAATATACATGAACTGGCAGTTCAATTTTACAAGCAATAATAATGATCTGCACTCTACAGTACTAACACCACACATTTGATGTGTTTCAAGCGAACTTTCTGCCTTTTATTTTTTATTTTAGGTATTTTAACATAATAATAAATAATATTTATGTACTGAATAAAATTATATATATGTGTAACTGTTGTAATTAGAGAGTTTAGAGACTGAATATTTCTCTGTGTATTATTAATGATCAATAGAGGTTCCTTATATATGAATTACAAAGTATAGAAAAAAATGAAATTATCCAAAACCTAATACAACATGAAATAGGAAAAGATCTAAAACAGAAAAGGAAAATGTCCTAAGACTAAGACGGTCTAAACCGACCGTCTCTCTCTCCTCGGAAGACCGCCTCTCTCTCTCCTCCTTTGGCCACGGCTTGGGTCTTGTCTTGGTCATT
>NC_027749.1:44731494-44733185 GCF_000695525.1 Brassica oleracea var. oleracea
GATCACTTTATTTTACATACTATAGGCAGCTGCTTTTCAGTCCATGAATCATCTTAGAAACAAAGTTGTTCTTTCAATTTATCCAGTGATCCATATGCTGCTTACTACATCATTTGTATCTAATTTCTTTCTTATGACCAGACCATTTTCAATTTCGAAAATTCTGTAGCAGCAACCACCACATAGGAGTTTATCTCCTTATAATCTGTTCCTTTGATCTCTGTGAGTACCTTGTGTAACAAGCTATAATCTAATGCTTTTATTAGGAAGACATGAACACTCTAGACCTGGTGATTATGTGTCTTCTCTCACGGTTTCATTACCTCACAAGATCCATCTATTTCACTGGTTGATCAGATGGCGTTTCTGTATATGTATATGGCCAATACGCGCATCTCTCGTTTAGATACTTTGAACCTCCACTTTTTATCTTTTCTAATCTCTATGATTGTATGAGTACTCTTTCGTGGGTTCATGATCCTCGTTCATCTCTTTATGTTCAAGTGCTATAACTTTATGTATCTTTATACAAATGTGTGTGTGTGTGTCGACACTTTCATGTGGTTCCATTATGTTCCAGACATGATCTGATCACTTTGAGATTTCATTATTCAGGACCTTTGTTACCTAGTAGCTTGGCGTCCCAAGACTACATGGTTTGGTACCTTTGATGCGTAGCTGCGCAGCCTTTTCTCAATGTCTGTTTAGTTTCTAGTATGATCTCGGATCTATCATTCCATGCACCATTCCTTTCTATCCGAGATCCCTTTATCTTATGGAACACTTGGTCTATCTTGTATAGACTCTATAGCAACTTGATTATGTCTCTTTTAGGACATTCATTTGGTGCTAAGCTGGTTAGTCATTTCTCGGCTCAGTGTCTGGCATTTCGATTAGCTTCTCAATTAGCTAGCTTTATATAATCTTTCTTTGATTTCTTTGGATGTCTTAAATCATAATCTCTAGTCTGAGGATCTTGCCAAGACAATGATGGTTTAAAACCATTCTTATCATTCTTTATCCAGCTTATAATCTTTCTCCTTTAATATTTGGATAGACGGATGCAATCCGTGTACTTGGCCACAATCTGATCACCCATGTTTGGCTCAAGTTTTCTTTATAAATCGTGGGAGAAAGTAATACTCCTATCCAACATATATTCCCAATCCTCTTCTGAGGTTCCATCTTTAGACGGCACATGTATGTATGTGGTGGTTTATTCAAAATGTCTAACGATGGTGTATGTTTGGTTTTATGACCCGTATTCAATCTGAGATGAGAATATCTATGCTCACTTATATGGCCTGATGCATATGATCATATTATCATTCTATACATGTAAAATCATAATGTTCCAAGCTTATAGACTTTAGAATCTTAGTCTTATAGATAATGGCTTATATGGCCGAACCTTTATAGGTAATGGCCTCTCCGGCCGGTTATGGTCCTTGCGGCCGACCTGTTCATAACATGGTCTTGGCCGAGTAATGTCCTTATGGTTTGGCCGTTTTGAAACATGGCCTCTACGGCCAAGGAATGGCCTTTTATGGCCGAGCCATTTAGTAACATGGTATGGCCTCTACGGCCGAGGAATGGCCTTTTATGGCCGAGCCATTTAGACCATAGTGGTACACGAACTTGTAGTATTGATCATGGGTTTATCCTCTCTCCCCCTCATGACCATACTATAA
>NC_027749.1:44734949-44737236 GCF_000695525.1 Brassica oleracea var. oleracea
TCTAGGATCAGGAACACCTTAGGGCTGGAGCTGATCGGGTGCTTGTAAGCCGGAACGCAAGCAAGAACAATTTGGGATTTTTTCGGAATTAGGGTTCCAAAAGACCAAGATGGCGCCGAGTATTGTTTCTGCGAGTGTGGGCGCGTCTGAGATCGGATCGACGAACGGTTTGCGCTGATGGATTTGTATCGTCAAGAGCTTCAATTTGATATGTGGCTCGTCGTCTGGTTCCTCCGGGTTTGAGAGATAGATCGATTATAAGTTGCACCTGTTTTAGGGTTTATGTGTGACGGATTTTAGGTTAGGTTTTGTCTCAGTGTTTTGGAGTCTATCGTGCTGATAACGTGTTGTAATTAGAGAGTTTAGAGACTGAATATATCTCTGTGTATTATTAATGATCAATAGAGGTTCCTTATATAGGAATTACAAAGTATAGGAAAAAATCAAGTTCTTGTTGATTATTAGAGGAATGTCCGATATAATTAAGTTATTTATTCTATTTGCTATTTTGCAACAAGGATTGATGTTGATGCACACAGCTTAAAGGATCTTAACCACTTGAGTTGTTGAGAATTTCAGAATTGGCAAGCAATATTTATGTACTGAATAAAATTATATATATGTGTAACAATACAAAGTAACAATACAAAATTGTAATATATAAATACTATTTTCATTTATTTTACTTAAATGCAACAATACAACTTGTGGTAAATTAAATTTTCTTTTTTATTATTTAAATATATAATATGTTTTATTTAAATGTTTTTACCATTCAAAACTGTAATAAACTATTCTAATTTCTAAAAAAAACACATGCTAAAGATCGTCATGCAAGCTTCTCAAATGATCTTGGACTTGGGATTTGTCAGGCCCATCCTGTAGTCTTGTTTTAAATCTAGATCATATGCTACACAAGAGAGTGGAACAATAAGTGATTGTTATTCTGATGAAAAGGAATTGAAGAAAGAGAGAGTTGTCTTTCTCATCTCTTTCAACAAGTTTTCCCCCACGTAAACAAAGCAAGAAACCTATCTCGGGTAGAGAAGCGTTGTAAGTATGGTAAGCATGGGGACTTCCACTTTACATCCATAGAGGATGATATTCTAATTTTACGTAAACGCCACGCTCGAATAAAATGTCATCCTTACAACTCAAACTGCTTAAAAGAACTAAAACGAAGTCGTACGTTCCTGTCCTAGTCTTAAATTTTTGGGTTAAGTGTTCGCTTCAAAATTCGTAATCATACAAAACAACATTTGTATGCAGCCCCAGACGCATTTGCAAAAGAATTAATTAATTAATTAAATTAAATCCTACTATATAAAAGGGACTAAATTCAAGGCTTTTGGGACTATCCACCTCAGCTAAAATATTCTCATCCAAAAAGAATTAGAAATAAATGTCATTTAGAAGATAATTAACTAATATACGAATTTTTATATTTCTAGAAATTTCAAATTTGTAACTGCTAATTTATTAATAGAATCATATATCTATATTGAATTATGTTCTATTTTTAATCGTTAGACTTCAAGGGTAAATAAATTATTAATTTATAATATATATAGTTTATAACTTTATATTGTAGTTATAAATAAAGAGAAAATAACCGGGGAGGGTGAAGAAGCTCATGTAAAATTATGTAATTAAAATGGTAAAATGGTGAGTATGATGAGGTGAATCTAAGAAAATTTGTTGTACAAATTATGGTGCTTTATTTGTCCATTATATATTTACATAAATAAGTCAATATTTGTTGTTTTTTTTTTTGGTAAGATGTTAAGATTATCATTTTCTGAAAGGTTACACTATTGTTTTTAAACAACTTATTACATCAAAGAAACAAAAACAACCAACAACAACTCAAAGTAAAAAAAAATCTTAAGGAGGTATTATACAAGAAAGATAAAAAGAAGTAGAGAAGAAGAGAAAGAAGAACTTGCCGGGTAAGAGAGGAGACGGTCACACATCATACGGTCGAGAGAGGCAAGGATGACTGATGAAGGTGAGGAGACAGCTGTGAACACACGAGCATTACGCTCTTTCCACAGCAGGTAGATGGCTGAATGAAAGTAGAGCTTGATGACTGGAGTAGCATGCGCATCTGCGTTGACGCGAGGTTGATTGATCTATGCTGCAACAGAGTCTAGATCAGCCTGAGGAGAAATCCAAACTTCAGCAGCAAAAGGCTCCTATATCAAGCGAGAGAAAGAGCACTCAAAGAAGAGATGATGGTGAGTCTCTATTTCCAGATTACAAAGGACGCACGTTCCGAAGACATTTA
>NC_027749.1:44737887-44756921 GCF_000695525.1 Brassica oleracea var. oleracea
AAAAAGAGATAAAACTTTCGATAAGTTATGTAAACTCAGAACAAGTATTTAGCTTTAGAAAGCATTTACATGTTTCAAACTTATAATATATACATATATAATGTTTAAAATTATGCATATAAAACCTGTGTAAAATGTGCCTGAATATGTTTCTCTTCTTTAATGTGTTAATCGTACTATATATAACATTATTTTAAAATTTCAAAAAGTTTATGTCACATACAAAAAACCATCAATAAAAATATAATTCTCCATCTACAACAAGAAAAATGAAAAATTATAAACATATAAATTTAAATTAAGAAAAACTAACATTGGAAAAAACATGAAGTTAATATAAAAGAAAAAAACCGAAAAATAATATTATAAATAAAATAAATTTATAAGACACGATAAAAAAACTCTAGTACTATTAAAAGAAAAGAATGCGCATACAAGAAATCAATTGAAATAATTAACAACAGAAACAAATAAAAAAAAAGTTTGATCGATCAAACGAAAGCCGTTGGATCATTCATCCGAAAGGAAGAAGAATTATAACTGGATCACACCCAAAAAAAAAAACAGATTTTTTTTGTTCTCAAGTCAACAAAGAACAACGAAAAAAAATAGGTCCGAAGAACTTTGAATGTTGTTGTTATCATCATCATCATCACCATCATCATCATCGTCCTCATCGTTGTAATCGCATTTCCTCATCTGGGTATGTCTTCTGTTGACCTTAATTCGTATAATAAAGCTTTCAATCTTGTTTTCGTTATCTGATTCTCTTCATCGCGTTTCATTTGCGATTGTTACAGACCTGCAATCCCCGAAAGGTCGAGTCTTTTTGGTTAGATTGTTCTGGGTCTCGCGTGATTAAGGGAAGAAGAAGAGAAAATTAGGAACTTTTCTCGATTTTCTCAGGTTCGTGATTTGATTCTGTTTGTAAAGCTGTAACCTTTGATCTTAGATTCGAACCTTTCATGTTTTTTTTTTTTTTTTTTTTTTTTTTTTTGTTTTATCAGATGATGAAGAGAATCTAAGTTGGGGTGTTAAAAAATTAAAGAACTATGTGGAAACAGATTCTAAGTAAGCTCCCAAACAAAAAGTCTTCAAAGAACGAACACCATCACCGTGGACGTGAGCACGGTGGCCATTCTTCTTCATCATCATCATCTCATGCTTCTACTTCCAAAAGCAGTGACAATGGCGTCGGGAAAACAAAGCATTCACAGACAAAAGAGAGATCTACTGCTTCTTCTGATGTGAATCCAAAGAGCAGTGCTAACAACAACAACAACAACAACGGAGTCTTCACTCCTTATGAAGCATTACCAAGTTTCAAAGACGTCCCCAACACCGAAAAACAAACCCTTTTCATAAAGAAGCTAAACCTATGCCGTGTAGTCTTTGACTTCACAGATCCCACAAAGAACATCAAGGAGAAAGACATCAAGAGACAGACACTCCTCGAGCTTGTGGACTACGTCAACTCCGCCAACGGAAAGTTCAGCGAAGGGAGCGTTCAAGAAGTCGTCCGAATGGTCTCTGCCAACATATTCAGAACGCTGAACCCTCAGCCGCGCGAGAACAAAGTCATCGACGCATTAGACCTCGAGGAGGAAGAGCCTTCCATGGACCTCGCCTGGCCTCACTTGCAGCTAGTGTACGAGCTTTTCTTGAGGTTCGTCGCTTCACCCGAGACAGACACCAAGCTCGCCAAGCGTTACATAGACCAATCCTTCGTCCTCCGGTTACTAGACCTATTCGACTCCGAGGATCCTAGAGAGAGGGACTGCTTAAAAACAATCCTCCACCGGATCTACGGTAAATTCATGGTCCACCGTCCTTTCATCAGGAAGTCCATAAACCACATCTTCTACAGGTTTGTATTCGAGACGGAGAAACACAACGGGATCGCTGAGTTTCTCGAGATCTTGGGAAGTATCATCAACGGATTCGCTCTTCCGTTGAAAGAAGAGCACAAAGTGTTTCTGGTTCGGGTTTTGATACCTCTCCACAAACCCAAATGCTTGCAGATGTATCACCAGCAGTTGTCTTATTGCATCACGCAGTTTGTGGAAAAGGATTGCAAACTCGCTGATACGGTTATAAGAGGGTTGCTGAAGTACTGGCCCGTGACGAATAGTTCTAAAGAGGTTATGTTTTTGAATGAGTTGGAGGAAGTGCTGGAAGCAACTCAGCCACCGGAGTTCCAGCGGTGCATGGTGCCGCTGTTTCGCCGGATTGCTCGGTGTTTGAACAGTCTGCATTTTCAGGTGCCTGTATGACTGTTGTATTCTGCCCTGGATGATGCTTACTTGAAAAAGTTTCTTTGATAGATAGTTTCGTTAAGGCTGTTGTTGTTGATTACCGAGTTATGAAACTAGGAAATGTCTTTGGCATTAGGAGGTATAGTCTCGTTTGGCCTGGGATTTCCAACCGAACTCGCCGAATCCAACTGAACCAAAATTTTGGTTAGTTCGGCGAGAAGCTTGGCAGGTTTATAGAAAAACTTCGGTTTTTGGTTTGGTTTGGTAATAGGTTAGTTTAGTTTTTCAAAAAAAAATTTGTTAACCAAATTTTGAACTGAACTAACCGAATTAACCAAAATTTTAAACCGAACTAACTGAAATTATCCGAATTTAACCAAAATTTAACCGAAATATTATCGAAACCAAAAACTTCGGTTAGTTTCTGGCAAAAATTTCTAAACCGAACTACCCGAATACCTACCGAACCAAACTAAAACTTTTTTTGGTTCAATTCGGCGAGATTTTGGTCGAAGCGAACTACCCGAATTCCAGACTACCTGAACCCGCATGCCTAGGCTAAACAATGACTGCATATGATCTTCTAGAGGGAAAAATTTGTTCATTTCAGTTTAGTAAGTTCAGCATCTAGTTGAGTTGTGACTCAAGTCTCTAGTCTTTGTTTCAGTCTATTAACATGCATCTGTTTTGGTGTTTTTTGTGCAGGTTGCAGAGAGAGCTTTATTCTTATGGAACAACAATCACATAGAGAATCTGATAATGCAGAGCCGCAAAGTCATTCTCCCAATCATATTCCCTGCGTTGGAGAGAAACGCACAGAAACACTGGAACCAAGCTGTTCACAGCTTGACACTAAACGTGAGAAAGATATTCCAAGACCTTGACCCTGAGTGGTTCAAGGAATGCCTTGCTAAGTTCAAAGAAGATGAATCAAAGGAAGGTGAGACCAAGGCCAAACGTGAAGCCACTTGGAAACGGTTGGAAGAAGCTGGGATGCGAAAGGGTAAATGAGGTTAGAGCTCTGTAGAGAAAGCAAAAGGAGAGAGCTTTCGCATCTTCAATTGGCACGTGGCATATGTATGTATGTGTCTCCATATACTTCTGATACTATAACTCAGGACAAGCATTGAAGAAATGTTTCAATATTTGGTCTCTTCTTCCGAGTTCCCATTATTATTATTATTATTATTTTTTCATGTTTCCTGTAAAATCTTATTGTTAATGTTTTTTGTTGCTACACTGTCTATGATCCTCGTTCTTGACACTTCATCTTCTGCTTTTGATACCGGCAAAAATGCAGCTTTGGGAGTATGCCACGCAAAAATCAGTTTGTTGTTTGTATTATTAAATTACATTCCCTTTTGGATTTCACACTTGTATAAAATCAGAAAAAAAATCATGACTTTATTTTAAAATCTTTAATTTTGATTTAAATCTCGGTTAGTTCATTGGTTTTGAGTTTTGTCTTAAAACGTTCCTTGTTCAGACATTGGAACTTTTCTCTGGTCACGCGGTCTTCTCTCAGTCACCTTCCTTTCTCTCTCTCTTAAACTTTCTAATCTCTATCCACTTCTTTTTTCTCTCTCCACATGCCAACGAAGCAATAGGCTATGAAAATCTAAACCCTTCTTCTCCGTCCTCCTCTTCCTCTGATTCATGATAAAAAAAAAAATAGATACTACCTTTTTTGCCCTGAGTTGTGTTCTCTGTCTGCTTTTGTCTTGATGACTGAGATCTAGTCAATAAGAGATGTGCACAAGAGTTGTTCTTATTGCGTGTTGAGATGATCTTAGGGGTTTCCGAGATCTGACTTTGTGATTAGTCTGATCTGAGTCTGTTGAAGTTTGACTCCATAGATCGGAAGATGTTTAAGCAGATACTTGGGAAGCTTCCTAAGAAACCTTCTTCCGCTAAGTTTTGGGATAATAGTGAGTCCCAACCCCCAGATAACAACAACCAAGGTGAAGAAGTTTTAACCCAGAGATCATCATCAGATGGAGATTCTGTTTCTTCTGTTGAGGTGTTGCCAAGGCTGAGAGATGTTCCCATCTCCGAGAAGCAAGAACTGTTCCTCAAGAAGCTTAGACTATGCTGCGTAGTGTTTGACTTCGTCTCCGAGCCTCAGCAAAACCTCAAGGAGAAAGAGATCAAAAGGCAAACACTTCTCGAAGTCGTGGACTACGTCATCTCCTCAGGGAACAATGGAAAGTTCCCCGAACCAGTTATCCAAGAAGCTACAAAGATGGTTTCGGCGAATCTCTTTAGTAGTAACACTCACCAACAATGGAAGAAGAACAAAACTCCAGAAGGATTAGACTTGGAACAAGAAGAAGAAGGAGGGTCTCTGAACCCTTCTTGGCCTCACTTGCAGATAGTTTACGAGTTCCTTCTACGACTCGTCGCGTCTCCCAACACAGACGCCAAGATATCCAAGAAATACATCGATCCCACCTTCGTCCTCAAGCTCCTGGACCTGTTCGACTCTGAAGACCACAGGGAGAGGGAGTATCTCAAAACCATACTCCACCGGATCTACGGGAGGTTCATGGTTCACCGCCCTTTCATCAGGAAAA
The DNA here is from genome assembly GCF_000695525.1 of Brassica oleracea var. oleracea. Classification (NCBI taxonomy): domain Eukaryota; kingdom Viridiplantae; phylum Streptophyta; class Magnoliopsida; order Brassicales; family Brassicaceae; genus Brassica; species Brassica oleracea. The sequence goes on from NC_027749.1 coordinate 44,742,716, forward strand.
CGATGAACAACATCTTGTACGACTTCATCTTGGAGACAGGGAAACACTCTGGTATCGCCGAGTTTCTCGAAGTGTTGGGATCAATCATCAACGGGTTTGCGTTGCCTCTCAAGGAAGAACACAAGCTCTTCCTCACTAGAGTGCTGGTTCCTCTGCACAAACTGAAGTGCTTGCCTAACTACCATCAGCAACTTTCTTACTGCGTTATACAGTTTGTTGAGAAAGATTGTAAGCTCGCTGATACCGTTATTAGAGGGCTGTTGAAGTACTGGCCGGTTACTAACAGCTCTAAAGAGATCATGTTCTTGAATGAGTTGGAGGAGATTCTAGAATCGACTCAGGGAACAGAGTTTGAACGGTGTATGGTTCCGCTCTCTCGCCAAATTGCTCAGTGCTTGAGCAGTTCTCACTTTCAGGTAGTAGTTAAGAGTCTTGCATTGTGATACTACTGAATAAATATTGTCATAAATAACTGCAACATATACGGTTTGGTATAGAAACCGAATAAACCGATTAATTAAAATATAATAGTATAGTTTTATGTAAATTATATAATACAATTGATCATATACATATTTATTTTATTAATATAATCTTCATGTTTTTAACACCATATGAGAGTCTTGCATTGTGTTCATGAGTTGTACCGCTTGTCTGTGTATGTTTAGGTAGCGGAACGGGCTTTGTACTTATGGAACAACGATCATGTTAGTAGTTTGGTGAGACAGAACAGTAGAATCATTTTACCAATTGTGTTTCCGGCTCTGGAGAAGAACGGTAGTAGTCATTGGAATCAGGCTGTGAAGAACTTGACTGAGAATGTTCTCAAGGTTTTGTCTGATACGAATCCGGAACTGTTTGAAGAGTGTTTGCGCAAGTTTCAAGAAGATCAGCAGAATGCAGAGGACAACAAGAAGAAGAATGGAGAAACATGGAGACAGCTAGAGGAGATTGTTGCTTCCAAAGGACACACATCAATGGAGAAGTAAGAAGAGTGTTCCACTCTTCTGAACACTCTTCTGCAATTTACACGATACACAAAAAAAACAAGAAAATTGGTTTTATGTTTTTTTTTGTATGGTCTTTAGGCCTAAAAGGTATATACAGTTTACTTGCTTGGTTGCTTCAAGTCTCTTGGGTTTTATTAGACAGATGTTTGTCGTCTTTCAGTTCTTGATTTGTCTGTTTTGTATACTTCTGTTCATGTAAACATCTTCTTATGAAAACAAGAGTTTTCTATAGTATGGTTCGACCATCTTTGGTCATATGGTTTTCTCCCAATTGAGCAATTGCAGAAACTGATGAAGTCGTTTTCCAGAGACTTCAACTCATTTCCTAAAAGAGAGCTTGTAACAGCTGATTCCCTCATCAGTTAATTGATTCTATAGAGACAAGAACTAAAACTGCTTCTTGCTCAAGCGAGTTTCTCTGAATGTGGGGAGGCATGGCTATAGGAGTTTGCATCTAGTTGAGTGCTTGTCGGTTTGGTCTATTTGAAACGGATTTCGGTTGGGGAAAACCGGCTTGGTTCGGGTTTCCTTCGGTTAGATAGAAGAACATCGTAGTGATTCAAAGAAGGTGATGGAATTGAAGCTTGTGTGAACCTGAATTAACAATAGATAAAGCTGTTTAAAGTAGATACCGCGATCCAACTTTTCTCCATGTTCTGTGATTATAAATCTGGTTAAGATCACTAAACCGGATCTATTTGTTGAATTGGTTCTATTTTGAGGCTTTGGATTTCAATTCAATAAAATAAAAGTGATTAAATAACTAGCCCTCAGCAAAAAACCGGAACCGAAAAACCGAACCGGGACCGAATCAAATTACCCGAAACCGAAATCGAACCGAAACTCTCAAATATCCGATTGGTTCTTAAATTTTTATATCCGAATAACCGGAACCGAACCGAAAACCGAATGGGTACCCGAATATCCGAAAAACAAGTATCCACTTTCTAATATAAGATAAAATGTCATCAACCCCACTTGAACATAAAGAGTGAGAACATTGCTATCACCAAACCATGTTATCTTTTATGTACTCTCTTATATATATATATATATATATGGTCTTTTTATATTAAAATTCAATAAATACTTATAAAACTAGCACTTGATTCGAACTCAAGTTGGATTGACAAATATGCAAGTGTGTAACCACTAGACCACTTTGATTAACATATTAACTCATATATTTTGTATATGTATATTTGTTTCATTTATTAAATGGATACCTGAAACCGAACCGAAACCGACCGAAACCGAACCGAAACCGAACCGAAAACTCCTAAGTACACATTGGGTATAAGAATGATTTATCCAATATACACGGAACCAAATGGTTCATACCCGAAACCGAACCGAATACCCGAATGACCAGGGCTATAAATAACGGTCAAAAATAAGGTGAAGTTATAAATAAATACTCCATGAGATGGAACTGTATCAAAATAAAATATTATTATTCAACGCAGAAGTCATTTAAGCCAACTCCTAAATAGATTACCAAATTTTGTTGCTAAAATATTTTACCATATTTTAGTATTTTCTTTTAAGAAAATATCAAAACATGTAAAAATTTGTTATATTTTCATAATAGCACCTTCAAAACTTTAATTACTTTCAACACCAAACTTAATTAAAGGTTTTATGATTGATTGCAAAACATTTTACAATTCTTCTTCTACTTCAAGTCTTTACAAAAAAAAGGTCTTCCTTTTTTTTTTGACAACACAATTTGCTTCCTGTAATTGGGAAAATATTATTCTATAAATGACGTAAAAAAAATGGGAAGTAGCCGTTAGGGGAAAGTTTCAAATTATATGAGCTCAGACCTACTGGAGAGAAGCTGCGTATCCATAAACGTTTCTGCGATTTGGGGATTAAAATTAGGGTTTTGGATTGTGAGAGAGAGAGAGAGAGACTATGGGAGACTCCGTCTGTCTTGCGAGATCCTTCTCGCAACCTGCAGATACTTCGTCGCACGAGGTCAGCTTCTCTCTACTTGATTCGTAGAGATTCTGATCTGTTTCGCTATCTAAGAAGATTAAATCGTTTATTTAGGTTTTTGATGGATCTGAAGTTTATGGGAAGAGAATTTGAGATTTGAGATTTGAGATTTTGTTTTTTTTGTTTTTGCAGGTGATTCCTCGTGGTGTGCTGACGGAATCAGTATCCTTCGGTAGATTTGCGTCGGAGACGCTACAGTGGGCGAAATGGTCGGCTTTTACTCAGAATCGTTACTTGGAAGAGGTTGAGAGGTTCACGAAACCTGGTTCTGTGGCTGAGAAGAAAGCTTTCTTTGAAGCTCACTTCAAGAACCGAGCGTCCGGGAACACCACAAAGACCAAGAAGACCCAAGAAGTACAGAAAGAGAATCTTGTTGATTCTGAAGTACCACTTGTGAGTGAAGTAAGGCGTGGAGATGTGGTGTGTAGTGCTGTGAAGATTATTCATGAAACTGTGTGTGAAGTACCGGAAGAGAATCTCGTTGATTCAGAGGTAACATGTATAGAGGTGTTTAGTGCTGAGATGGGTTCTGTTGCTCCATCGGTTTCTGTAACCGATGCAATTTCTGAGAAGTTTGATTCTGTGGTTGTTCCTGAAGACGAGGATCTTGACAAGGTAAGATGTTCTTGTGCAGCTTTAGAACTCTTATAAGCCAATGTTTTTGTGATTCTCTTAACGTCCATTTGCATTTTTTTCAGGAAAATTCTACTTCCTTGAGCAAAGAAAGACATCCTAGTTCTTCTTCAGGATCAAAGACCAACAGTAGAAGTTCAATCCCGGAATCCTCCTTTTCTGTAGCACTTGATCTGCCACTTAAGAAAGCCAGGAAAGAGCCACTTTCGACTAGGAAAAGGTCAACTAATGTATCGAGAAACCAAAGCAGATCACCTCCTCAACCCTTTCACATGTCAATCAATTGTGCTCCTACTGATAATTCCGGCAAAAAGATGCACCAGAGCGGTTCTAGAAGCAGTACCAAGGTTAAAGATGCATTGAAAGCAGATAAGGAGAGATCAGGTCCAAGTTCAGTGCACATGCCACTCAACTCTGCTACCTCTACTCGTCAAACGACCAAAACAGCTCCAAAAAGGCTAGCAAGAAGATCCACTACACAGAAAACAAGTTCATCAAATGCTGGAACCAGTGCAAAACCGAAGGGAAACGAACCAACAGTAGCTTCAAAAGGTCGCAAGAGACCATTGTCTAGAGGAGCCAAAGAAGATTCAGATGTTCCAAAATGTTCAACCAGAGTAATTCTCCTCCCAAGTTTCTCCATTTCATGACTATATATCCATATTTGGTGTGACTGAGTCTTGCATATACTGTAGGCCTCTGCTTTAGGGTTACCAAAACTTCCTCCTCCTCCTCCTAATAGTCGGCCATTAGACGAGAAAAGGTTACTGATCAAACCTAACTTTCAATATTAGTTATACTTAAACCAATCCTATGATTAACTTGGTTTCTTATATACAGGAAAAACATAACTGTAGGTAGCTCAGTTTCTAGCAGAATACCAAACAATGTGCAAAGACAGCCTTCTGCCAGGTAAGCAGCTTGGTTGGTTTATAGACTGTGTTTGTGTTTGTGTTTGTTCCCTGGTTTATTATGCGGGAGTAAGTTTTTTGTCTAATGCATTTGCAGCTGCGAGAATCTTTCAACTCATAGCAGAACCAGAGCAAAGTCTTTCACTGTTTCTACTCCCTTCAACTTCAGAAGTGATGAACGGGCTGAAAAGAGGAAAGAGGTGGAACTAGAGAAGACTCTTTATTTCTCAAATTGAGATAAGTGAACTTTAACAGAGAGCATAGTCTAACGAAGCTCTCTTTTGTTGTGGTTTTGTTTGTATATAGTTCTTCAAGAAGGTAGAAGAAAAGAAAAAGAAAGAAGATGCTGTCAAAGAGCAATCGTCTTGTGGCTTCAAGGAACATCAAGAATTCAAGAACCCGCAAGTTGGTGGTTTTCAGGTATAGTACAGATTGCAAGTTCTTATAAGTTTTGATTTCACCAAGATGAATGTTGATGAATATGGCATTATAATCATGTGCAGGCACCAATGATAAGTCTCACTTCACCAAGCGTCCGCAGGAATCAAACTCCAGGAAGAGAGAACATACAAAAGTCTCGTGAATCTCCCCAGAAAGTTGCCTCAGTGAAGACCACAAACGCCAGAAATCCAACGACGGAGAAGTACAAACGCTGCAAGATTCATCCCTCGCTGACAAAGAAGAAAACTCAAGAAGATTCGTCTCCTAATGTTCTCTAGAAGTAAGGTGCGTACGTCAGAGACAAACCCTATCAATCATATGTTTCGTTTCCTCTTCTTCAACACAGCTGATATTAAAACACACACCAGATGATCATCATGAAGATTCAGCTTTTCACGTTGAAGATTTTGAAAAGTTTGTAGTTTCAGCATGTAACCTTGTCAAGCTTATGATATAGGTAACTAGACTGTATAACGTAAGCTTTTAAGGAGCTGTGTAGTGCATTAAGTAGAACTTAATTCTCCATATAACTATGTACTCAATACTTTTTCTTTTAACTAATGATAACTGAGCAAAGTTCTTCTCTTTTTCCTCGTGTATCTGAGTTTTAGTGTTTCTCTTTCAATTGAAAAGAGCAGGGGCGAATGTAGAAAGATTTTTTAGTTCTTGTACATAAAGGTGTATTCGGATAATGTTTAGGTTCGAGTCGGTATTTCGGGTTTACAACAAAACAAATGACTAGGGATTTCAAAGCTCGTGATCTTTTCATGTCCTTGAAGATGAAGATGTATGATGATATAATGATGAATTGATGTTGTTGAATGCTGCATCACATGTTTCATGATGTGTATTTTATCACACCTTTCGACATCACATAATTATCCAAATATATTTCACGTGGTACAAAGGACAAACATCTTAACAAGTTCACTTGCACATTCAAACCCAGCCAAAACAAGTTTTTTTTTTTTACATGGTTATTTCTTTTACAACTTGGATTAGCTCCTTTTTAACAACTTTCATAAAAGAAAGAGAGTTCAAGGTGGAAAATGAATTCATTTAAAATGTATTTTGGTTTTATTTATATTTATGACAAAAGTGATTAGGTATCTTCCAAATTAGACATGTATATCAGCTGTTGAATGTTAAAAAATGTTTCCAGTAAATTAATTAGGTAAAGAGTCTTCAGTCTTGTCAATGAAACAAATTTTTAACCATCATTTGAGATTAGAAAAACAATAATTTATATATTAAGTAATTATAAATTATCATGGTGACTCTTTCCAAATATTAATGATTCTCATCTCTTATAATATGGGAAATTATTTCCCAAAGAAGTTATTTTTGTGTGCTGTCTATTTAAAAGGATTTGGTCAAATGTAAATGGCAATTATTGAGTCTCGTCGCTTGCAACTCTTGATGATGTTCTCCCAAGATAGTTTATAAAATTGAAGGGTATCTTTATCAGTTTACCTTTCACCTATTGTTAATTCAATAGTTGTTGAATAGTAGTTTATTTATTGTTTAGTGTGTTTTTGCATTTCAAAACACTACAATTGTACTATTATGAAAATTCCCAAAAATATTGGCCCTTGATAATTTATAAACAAGAAAACCGCATAAAAAAACTCCTAAAAGTGTCACTTCCTAACACTTTAAACTTTTGTAATTTTTTCACTAACACTTTTAATTTTTAAAGTGACATTTGTATCATAAAAAACCTCAAAAAAAAAGTTGATGGCTGAACAAGTTAAACAATGATGATAACTTTTGTTTTAAAAAATAATTATTTAATTAATAAATAAACAAAAAAATGAAATAAAAATTCAGAAATTAAATAAAAATCAGAAAATTTAACAAAAAAAACTCATAAAGTTAAATAAAAATTCAGTTTTTCTTTTCAAAAATCAGAAAATTAAATAAAGATTTAAAAAATTAAATAAAAATAATAATTAAAGAAAAATCCAAAAAAAAAATAAATAAGATGAAGTTAAAATACAGAAAATCTAAAAAAAAAATAATAAATTAAAAAAAATTGAAAAAAGTTTTTTTTGTCATTTTCAATGATAACATCAGAAATTATCATTGGAGATATGTCAAAAACTGTCATTGTTAATGATTATGTGAGAAACCATCACCGTTATTGGTGATATATTTGAAACTATTATTGTCGACAATAATATGATATATATTTTTTAACAAAATCTTGTAATTAAATATATTTTTTTTGAATTTTTAATTTTCTAATTTTTTTGAATTTATGAATTTTATTTTTCTGTATTTAATTTAATCTTATTTATTTTTTGAATTTTAAGTTATTTTTTATTTTTATTAAATTTTATAAATCTTTATTTAATTTTCTGATCTTTTAATTAATCTGATTTTCTTTTGTTTTTCTAAATTTTTATTTAATTTTATGAATTTTTGTTTAATTTTCTGATTTTATTTAATTTTCTGAATTGATTTTACTTATTTTATTTTATTGATTAACTAATTATTTTTTGAAAAAAATTGACACATCGTCTTTTTACATGTACAACCGGTCAAATTTTTACTTTAGAGTATTTTTGTGATATAAATATCATTTTGAAGGTTAAAAGCGTTAGTGAAAAAACTTCAAAGTTTAAAGTGCAAGTAAATGACATTTTAAGAGTGTTTTATGCGATTTTCCCATTTATAAACTCATCCTATTCTTTGGAAACATTTTCTGAAACATATATGTGTGAACCGTGGTACTTTAGAAGCAATGGAAATTGATATATATATATACATATATATATATATTTGAAAAAAAAAATAGTTTCAGAAGATTTCAAATCATTTTTATTGAACTTCATCAATGATTTTGTAAGTTATAGATGAATTTCTAATTGATATGGTAGTTTAATATAATAGATTAAGCAGTCTCGATTAGATTTATATGTCTCTGAAATTAATCTTTCATATTATTTTTATTTGAATGTATATGTTTCAAATGTAATTTTAATCCAAACAAAAAACTTCTAACTTATCATTTTATTATTCATACTAAACACTTATTCAAAGCTGACATAAAATCATCATCACCATCGAATAAAATCAAAAGAAAACAAAACCTTTGCTTTTCTATAATTTTAAATATTATCCTTCACTTGGAAAGAAAACAATATGAAAAAAGCAGATGGGAATATTCTTGTACATGAAAGCCACAACTTGCGCTTTGTATTGTAACTTGGGAGGTTGGTATTGCTTCCAAGCTTGCATATCTTCTTATCAAAAAATTTGTTTGGTTTATAAAGTTACAGAAACAAACACTATGGGTCTGACCGGAAACAAGAGGAACGAATAAAAAATTAATATATGAGAATAAAATAGCAGGAATGAAAATAAATGGTCGTTACTTATAAAATTTAACAAAGAATAATTTTGTTCTTTAATTCTCTACCAAAAAAAAATGAATGAAAAGGAATGAAAGGGAATTATTATTCTTTGTGAATGGTGATTTTTTTTAGAAACGTTAGGGAATGCATTATTCCTCGCCGTTCCCTGGTCACCATTCATACCCTATATAAATAGTGACTAGAAAACGGCGAGAAATACTGCATTCTCTAACGTTCCTGAAAAATATCACCATTCACAAAGAATAAATTTTTCTTCTCATTCCCTACCATTCCTTTTTTTTTGTAGAGAAATAAAGAACAAAAGTATTTCTTATTAAATTTGAGAAGAAACAACCATTTTTTTTCATTCCTACAATTTTATTCCTTTACATTCCTTTTCTATTCGTTCCTCTTGTTTCCAGAATGGTCACCAGTCAGAATTTGGAGTTTATAAAGTTACAGAAACAACCATTAACACATTAAACTGTGTTTAGTTTACAAAGTTATGGAAAAAAACACCGTATCACTGGTAACCATCAAGAAACATTAGAAATGAATAGGAATAAAATTTTGGGAAAGATGAGAAATTAAGGTTCTTTATCAAAATTAACAAATAACAAATTTGCATTATAATTATCTAAAAAAAAAAAAGAAATGAGAGAGAACGAAGAGGAAAAAATATTTTCATGAATGGTAAATTTTTTAAGAAACATTAAAGAATGTAGTGTTTCTCTTTTCGTTCGCTTGGTTATCATTGAAACTCATTTAATTTTCTTTGGTTTATAAAGTTACGAAAACAAATACTAACACATTTCATACACAATTAGAACAACTGTAGAAGAATCAGTGGATAACTATGTCAGGACTCATGATGAGTAACTAACATTTTATACTCCTAAGTCCTAACTATTAAACTATAAAGATCCGTTGGATGGATAACTTGTTCCACCAGTCGAGCCCTCTTTCGGATGCACACGCATATGTATACAAGATGTTATACACCACTACAAGTATACGTATATGTGCACATTATACATACATACCACATCACAAGTTATCAGAGAATGTTGTAATAGAGAGATCCTAATTGCCTTGAGACCACCGCATAAAAGAGACATTTCCTCTTCATCCACTTCCCTCAACGCACAAATTTGCAGACTTTCCGAGAAGAAAAACAAAAGTTTAATAACTAAAAATAAAAAGAGAATTTTCACCGTCAATTCTCTATAGGAAAACATCGTCCGATCATTCTTTTCATATCCCTCTTTCTTCATTGCTCTGATCAGACATCAAAAACAAACAAAGAGAAACCACTTGGGGCTGTCTGTAAAATTCCAGAGGTTCGATTCTTGATGATGATGATGGTTTGATGCATATGGGTTTTCAGAAACTTCGATCCTTTACGATTGATTGATCATAACTTTGCTTGGTTAACTCTTGATCTCTTTGATGTGTTTGGTGTTGTTCAATTAAGATTTGGTTTTGAGTTTTCTGGGTTTGTAAAGTCAAAACAGAGTTGCCGTGTGCAGAGGAGAAGGAGAAGTTCTTTGCGTGTGACAAACAGTTTTCTTTAAGATTCATCTTTATTCTTACCATTATTGATTACTACACTTCTCCTTCTTTCGTTCTTGAGCTAAATTTGATTTGATTGTTTTCACAGAGTCTTGCTCTGTTCTTGCTTAGAAATAGAAAAGTCTTTCTCTGTTCTTGATTAGGAACAAGAAGCCTTGTTATATAACCCATAACATTGCTTCCTTGATACTATTTTACAAGCTATAGTTTGAGAGTTGTGACTTGGATCCTAACTTGTTTCTGTTTCCTCTGTAGATCATAAGCTTCAGGACCTGTAGTTGAATCTGTGTTCCGAAATGGATGCTACAACTAGTGGAACTCAATCTTTACATTGTCATAACTTACCGGAGCAACCAGTTTCCTCTGCTGCTTCTCCTCCCGTGACTCCATTTCAGAGGCAGAAACGCCAATGCTTTGGAGACTCAACTCCTGGAGAGTTTCCTTTAGCAGCTAACCCTTCCATTGTCCTTCATGTTCTCACTGAATGTAGATTGGATCCTCGTGACCTCGCAAATCTTGAGGTTTAATTCTCTAAAAAAAGTCTAAAATCTTTTTCTTTTTTTAAAAAAAATTTCAAGAATTTATTAATTTTGTTGTTGTTGGTTTAGGCAACATGCTCCTTCTTTAGCCAGCCAGCACACTTTGCACCGGACTGTAGCTTATCCTTACCTGAGCTCGCTGCTCTCGACATGTGTAATAAAAGGATGATTTTCAAACCGATGAGTGAACAAGAACGTGAAGAAATGAAACGTAGATGCGGAGGTTCATGGAAACTAGTCCTTAGGTATTTGCTGGCTGGTGAAGCGTGTTGTCGAAGAGAGCAATCTCAAGCCATTGCTGGTCCTGGTCACAGCATTGCCGTCACATCAAAGGGACAAGTCTATACCTTTGGTCACAATAACTCTGGTCAGCTAGGACATGGCCATACCGATGAAGAAGCTCGTATACTGCCCGTCAGGTTTACTCCTCATTTAGTATTACAACCGCAAGAACCTGAAGACGGCCCTGACATTTATAGGCTTGAAACAATTACTAAAAAAAAAAAAAATTTTATTTATTTGAGGGCATATACATACTAAACACTAATATTTTGGGGTCATAGGCGAATGTTTCATAACCAGCACGAGTGTTGTCGTGTTGTGCAGGTCAATGTTGGGAATCAGAATTATCCAAGCAGCAGCTGGTGCTGGTCGGACAATGCTGATAAGCGACAATGGGAGTGTTTACGCGTGTGGGAAAGATTTGTTTGGTGAAGCAGAGTATGGAGGGCAAGGAGGGTCTAGACAGGTTACAACTCCTCAGCTTGTGACATCTTTAAAGAACATATTTGTTGTGCAAGCGGCGATAGGGAACTTCTTTACTGCTGTTCTGTCGCGAGAAGGGAAGGTTTATACATTCTCTTGGGGCAACGATGGTAGACTTGGTCATCAAACCGAGGCTAATGATGTCGAGCCACGTCCTTTGTTAGGACCGTTAGAGAATGTACCCGTTGTGCAGATTGCTGCTGGTTATTGCTACCTTCTTGCCTTGGCTTGTCAACCAAATGGCATGTGAGTTCCTTCTCTTATACACACACTCATTGTTGTGAATAAACTCGAATTAATCGCAAAAAAAAAACAAAGAAACTTAAAGATCAAAACACACAATTAAGTTTTTTTCTTGTCACAAACACAATTAAGTTAAATATCGGTTTTATACACTAAGACCATCTCAGGCCCATTTCTATATTTTATTTAGAGATATAAAATAGTATTTCTCTATATTTTCCTCTAAAAATATAAGAACTCTATTATTATTAGACTCGTGCATCGGAGCAAACTCATTTATATAATAGAGTTTCTCTAATTTAAAAAAAATATATATAGAACTGAATTGGATTGGAGATGCCGAGATGCTCTAATATTTGTCAAAGACCGGTTCTGACGCAATAGCAATGCTTGTTTTAGGTCGGTTTATTCGGTTGGTTGCGGTTTGGGAGGCAAACTTGGTCACGGGTCAAAAACCGATGAGAAGTATCCTCGGGTTATCAAGCAGTTTCAGCTACTGAACTTTCAACCTAGGGTAGTTGCAGCGGGTGCTTGGCATGCCGCGGTTGTAGGTCAAGATGGAAGAGTGTGTACTTGGGGTTGGGGAAGATACGGTTGCTTAGGACACGGTAACGAGGAGGGTGAGTCAGTTCCTAAGGTCGTTGAAGGGCTAAGCCATGTCAAGGCGGTTCATGTAGCAACAGGAGACTACACTACTTTTGTGGTCTCGGAAGATGGTGATGTTTACTCTTTTGGTTGTGGTGAATCTGCTAGTCTGGGTCACCATACAGCCGTTTTTGAACAGGTTAGCGCTTGCTTAATGTAACATATAAACACAACACAAACACCTTATGTTTTGGTTTGGTTTTGGTTTTGTCTGTAGCGTGATCGGCAAGCTAATGTGTTGAGTCCAGCGGTAGTAACATCGCTGAAACAAGTGAAAGAGCGGGTGGTTCAGATTAGTTTAACGAACTCGATATACTGGAACGCACATACGTTTGCTCTCACGGAATCAGGGAAGGTATTTGCGTTTGGTGCGGGAGATAAGGGTCAGCTTGGAGCAGAGCTTGGTCGTGACCAAACAGAGAGGTGTGCACCTGAAAGAGTAAATATCGATCTCAGTTAGCGGTTGCATGGTTTGACGCCAGGAAAACGCAAGGAAATTGCGTTTTTAACTTTGTTATGTTGATAAGACTTCGGAAGTTTGTTACAAAGGGTAAGGAACTTGTCTTTAACATTTTAATTGTATAGGGTTTTAGATCATTCTAATTGTTCATTGGGGTCATGTTTTAGGTTATGTTGTTAGTAATTGTCGAATAATTTCAATTAATCCATTTGATAAGGGAAATTAATTTCATTTGTATATAGAAAGCTTAAAGGGCTAAACCCAATTTCTGGTTGAAAAGGTCTTCATCGGCTGTTTAGACGAAGGTGAGTTATGGAAGTATGTTTACTTGTGAGACACGGGAGGGAGCCCAAATGAAATATTATACATTGGTTAGACCATTTTTTATTCGCATGTTATAAATCATATTGTGGATGTCCATAACCGACCCAATGCTAGAGAGAGAGAGTCGACCGTGAGGGGAAAGAGAGAGAGAAAATCGGCATCTTGCCTTTTCCTTATTAGATTATGATTTGTACTTTTTCCATATTTGTATTTCCTTTCTTTAGTTTTTCATTATTATATGATGGTGTAATTCCCTATATATAAAGAGCTCCTTATGTTTATGAATAATACAGAAACATAGATTTTAATCCTCTAGTTTCACAACACGTTATCAGCACGATAGAATCTAAATCCCTAAGCTAAAACAAACCGCCTAAAACCCTAACCCTAATCGGCGAACATCCTTACCGGCGAACCATCCTAATCCCGATCGCGAAACCTTACATCCCGATCCTTGTTTGCAATCTGTTCCCGATCAGCTTCAGCTTAAGGCGTTCCTGATCCTAGCTCAGACGATCTCGGCTTGTTCAACCTCAGCTCGCAAACAAGACGATCTCAGCCAGCTCGCGGACAGCTCGCGACCCGATCAGAACGTTGGACAGATCGCGTTCCCGATCTCAGCAATCAGACAGCTCGCGACAACATCAGCTCGCGTTCCGATCAGTTCCAGCTTGCGGTTCAAGGTTAAGGTAATTCGAAACCTTAAAGAGAACCCATAATCGAATTTGATTGTTTGATAAGAATCAAAACCATAAAAACTACAAACCCTAATAGTATGATCTAATGTTGAAATCAAAACCATAGGATAATAGATCAAAACCCCCAATGATTAAATCGAAGATCATAATCATAAGTTCGATACCCCAAACCCTAATCGAGATTGATTGTTTGATCAATTAAAATCGAAACCTTAATGGTTTTGAATCTCAAAACCCCAATGATGTAAGATCAAAATCGAAACCCTAATATCCATGATCCTGGCCGCATACATGCTTATTGCATGAATGCATGAAATCAATTTTATTTAAAACCATAATACTAAAACACATTCGATTTTATAAACCCTAATTTGAAATCAAATTGATTGATTGAATGAATTAAAATTGAAACCCTAATCTAATGCTTTGAATCGAAATTGATTGTTTGAATGATTGTATGTTTGGATATAGTATGCTAGCCTTGATTAATTAAAACCGTATTGAATTTGATCACATAGAAATCGAATGCTAGGATTGATAATCTAATTCTTGAATTTGGTTGTTTGAATTGATAAAACCGATTGAATGATTTTCAAATTGAAGTC
>NC_027749.1:44756974-44758536 GCF_000695525.1 Brassica oleracea var. oleracea
CTTGCTAGGTTAAATGATTTATGCATTCTCGTCTTGATAATGATCCGGCTAGTATTGATATTTTTCATACATTCTCGAATGAACCCTATTTGTTGCATTGCTCGACTGTTTGATTGCAATTACACATTGAACTCTTAGAAAACCGTTTGCTAAGATTGAAAACGAATGACCATTGTATTGATTGCATTGAAACCGTTTGCTAAGATTGTAGCTGTGCAGCTTGTTTGCATCATGCAGGCATAATAGTACGAACTGATTGCATATAGAGTCTGAATGCAAAGATTGAACATGTATGCATCATATACGAATGACCTATTTGCATCATACCTAGAATCCGGATTGCTTGAGCATATTGATTGCATTCGCTTGAACACTTTTAAATCTAAATTATGAAACATATGATTTCAGATGTCGAAAATCAACAACTTGGATTTTGCTGCCATAAGTCTCTCTGGAGATAATTACTTGCAATGGGCACTTGATGCTAAGATCATCTTAAAATCCAAGGGACTCGATGAATGTATCACCGAGGGCACTAATGCAAGTGAGAAAGATAGATACAGAGTGATATTAATTATACGCCATCATCTTATTGAAAGTCTCAAAGATCAGTATTTAACTATTGAGAATCCTCTAGACCTTTGGACATAGTTGAAAATGAGATAGGATCACCAGAGACCGGTGTTATTACCAAAGGCTATGTATGATTGGAGGAATCTCAGAATCCAGGACTTCAAGTCCATTTAAAATAGTTTCAAAATTGAAACTATGTGGTGAGGATATAACGGATAAGGATATGCTTGAGAAAACCTTTTCCACCTTCCACACAAGAAATGTGTTGTTACAACAACAGTACCGTGAGAAGGGTTTCACAACTTATGCTAATCTGATCTCTTATCTCCTCCTCGCTGAGCAGAACAATGAACTGTTGATGAGAAACAGTGAATTGAGACCTCCTGGAACAAACCCACTACCTGAGGCACATGCGACCGTAGAGACTAAGAAAGAGTCGAACCATATCCAGAGTGATAGCCAACACAACCGTGGTCGTAGAAAATGGCATGGACGTGGTGGTCGAGACCAAAACTCGTTTGGTCGAAGCCAAGGCAACTCATATGGCCGTGGCTCCAATGGAGGCTGTGGACATGGCCGAGGCCGTGGTACATCTTTCAAGCCACAAAACTCGACCAAATCTGTGTGCCATAGATGTGGTATGGATAATCATTGGGCTAAGACATGTAGGACTCTCAAACATCTCGTTGACTTCTACCAAGAGAGTTTGAAAAGGAAGAATCATGAAGCTCATATGACTTATCAAGATGGTGAAGATGATTTCAATCATGAACGAGACGATCTTATGGATTATGAAACTTCAGATTGTTTAAAAGAATGAAATTGAATTCGACATCTATGTTTTCGTGTTCTTTGCTTTATGTTTTCTATGTTTTGATTCCTTTGAACTTATTTTATTAATGAATGGAAGTTTTTATATGAAGTCTCAAAAGTATCATTACAGGTATAACCAGTCTCATAGAGGGCTACGGCCAGGCTAACATCCTGTT
>NC_027749.1:44758851-44759138 GCF_000695525.1 Brassica oleracea var. oleracea
AGGCTTGGCCGAATCATTCATAAAACGAATTCAGCTAATAGCTAAACCATTGCTTATGAGGTCTAACCTTCCGGCCACAGCTTGGGGACACGCGGTCTTGCACACGGCCGAACTGATTCGTATCAGACCGTCTAGTGAACATAAATATTCCCCATCACAATTGCTTACGGGTCATGAGCCAGACATATCCCATCTTAAGAAATTTGGTTGTGCCGTCTATGTACCAATTGCTCCACTATAGAGAACAAAGATGGGACCTCAAAGGAGGATGGGGATATATGTTGGAT
>NC_027749.1:44759225-44759566 GCF_000695525.1 Brassica oleracea var. oleracea
GGGAAATAGCAATAATCTGGTAAAAAAAAAAAGATTACATGGAATCAAATATCCTTATCTTGGCAAGATCCTCGGACTCAGGAATGTGATTTAGAATTCCAAAAGATTATACATTTACAAAAGCTAGCTAATCAATTTCCATATTCCTTTGCTGACCCGAAAAGAGTAACTAAGTCATATATACCAACTGCTAATGCACCAATCAGAATTGATGTTCAAGATGGACACAATCAAGTTGCTGCAGAGTCTAGACAACGTTTGAAACGTGGTAGACCAATAGGTTCCAAAGATAAGAACCCTCGGAAAACTAAGAAAGGTGCAGAGAATGAAACCGAGGTTGT
>NC_027749.1:44759658-44760150 GCF_000695525.1 Brassica oleracea var. oleracea
CGGCCCTGATGTATCTAATACTGATTCTTGGGACGCCAAGGTTCAAGGTACTGAAGGTCCTGATAATAATGAGATCTCAATAAACTATGTCTTGTCTGAGATACAATGGAACATAAAGGATGTCGACATTGATGATATATTTGCATGCAATGTAGTACTTGAAATCATGGATGGTAATGAGGATCATGAACCCACATCTATTTATGAGTGCACTCAACGATCATATTGGAACAAATGGAAAGAAGCTATAAACGTGGAGTTAAACTCTTTAAAGAAGAGTGATGTCTTTGGACCAATAGTCTGGACACCATATGATGTTAAACCAGTCGGCTATAAGTGGGTCTTTGTGAGGAAAAGAAATGAACACGGCAAGGTCGTGAGATATAAAGCACATCTTGTTGCACAGAGACCAGGAATCGATTATGAGGTGACATACTCCCCTGTGGTGGATGCTACTACTTTTAGATTCCTGATAAGTCTGGCTATAAGAGA
>NC_027749.1:44760977-44774815 GCF_000695525.1 Brassica oleracea var. oleracea
TTAGTTGATTTTGCTGATGCAGGTTATCTTTCGGATCCACACAATGCTCGATCACAGACATGCTATGTTTTCACACATGGTGGAACGGCCATATCATGGCGTTCCATGAAGCAGACGATCGCGGCCACATCTTCAAACCATTCGGAGATCTTGGCTGTTCATGAGGCCAGCCGCGAGTTGTTCAGAACAGGGGGAGTAATACGTGTTGTACTCTTTTTCCTTCACCATGGTTTTGTCCCATTGGGTTTTCCTGGTAAAGTTTTAATGAGGCAACATCTAAAGCGTATTACAATCCCTGTATGATTATGACATCCAAGAGGGAGTGTTATAAATCATATTGTGTATGTCCATAACCGGCCCGGTTCATAACCGGTCCGGTTCATAACCGACCCAATGCTAGAGAGAGAGAGTGAGTCGACCGTGAGGAGAGAGAGAGAGAATCAGCATCTTGCATTTTGGGCTCTTTATGTTGATTTGTACTCTTTCAATATTTGTATTTCCTTTGTTTAGTTTTTCAATTATTCTATGACGGTGTAATTCCCTATATATAAAGGGCTCTTTATGTTTATGAATAATACAGAAACATAGATTCTAATCCTCTATTTTCACAACAAGACAAATTTTTTTTTTGAGTAACTGATTAATTCATAAATTAAAAAACATAGGAGTTCTAGCCCATTAGAGACCCAGTAGGGTAAAAACGGAGGGCCTCTTTTGACAGAGTATCAGCTTCGACGTTTGCAGAGCAATAAACAAAAGAAAACGTGATTGAAAGGAAACAAGCTGCAAGACGATTGATATCGGAGACGACACCAAAGATCTCTTTTGGGGGCTGCTTGCTGTTGATTGCTCGAATGAGCGTTTGATTATCGGAGAGAACCTGTAGATCTTCAAGACCCAGGGCTATCGCGTGGTGGAGACAGTCTCTTCTTCCGTATAAAATATTGAAAAAGAGAAAAGGATGAGATATGTGAGGAAAAGTTTTTCAATGTCTAATGGTTCAAATTATTTTAAAATAGAAAATATAATTTTGTCATAAGTTATCAATATTTTTGTTTCTAAAAATGTGTAATGTCTCATTAACGATGATGTTATTAGTCAGATAATCTAGGTTTGAAAAGAGCCCCATAGATTTTGACTTGATACATAAATATTAGATCAGGTACATCATCATCTTATTACTCATTCAGTTTTACAATGTTATTGTTATACTTCTCAGATAAAGTATAAGTTAAAAGGAAGTTAAAATCCAAGATATTACTAGTTTGAAACGGTTGTAATATTTTTCTACCTTTTTGATCATTAATCCAACCTAAATTGATCACCAAAATCTGTTAATATTTGGATAATTATTTTATGATTAACTGTAGCCAAAGTTACTACATTGGATTAAAGAACATTTATGGAAAAAGTTTTAGTTGTTGATTTTTTTTTGTTTGTTTGCTATGTTTGATAGGATTGAGACAAAAGGAGAACAACACACTTTAATGGGCAGGGAAGAAGCTTAAATTAGCAGTATAAGGTATATGTCATTAACCCTTTTTTTTGGCAAACCTTAAATTTCGCATTTTGATCAACAACTATATAAATAAAGAGCCTCTCTACACAACAAAAAACCGTAAATAAATAAAGGAAAATACCCATTAAACATTTGTAAAAAAAGGTTTTTTGGGGATTATTAACTAACTAACATAATGGTGCGCCTTCACGTAGCTCTCCTTCTTCTCTTCATTGCCGTCTCCACCGCCATCGTATCAGCTACCGATAAACCGTCGGTAACCACCGCCGGACCTCCAACCGCAACAACTCCGACCAGTGGAGATGTCGAGGCAGCAGAGGCTCCAGGAGACGACAATGCCATCGGAACAACCGACGATGATGCACCTGGTACTCCCGGAGATGATGATGTGGCAGTCGCCGGACCTATCGGAAGCGAAACTTCGTACGCAAACTATCCGCCGCCTCAGCAAACTTCCGGCAGTGGCGTCACCGCTATGATTGGAGTCGTTTCTGTCGCTGCTACGACGGTTGGATCGTTCTTCTTTTTCTGAGGTGTGATTGGTGCATGTAATTTAAGAAATTAATAATGTTTTTATTGAATGTTTTGGAGTAATAACTTTTTTCCTTGTAGATGTATCATGTATAAGCATTTTGCTTGTCCCTTCATGTATAACATTGGGACGGTACATATCATTACAACATAAAAAACTTTGTGTATGTGATTCTCATATATATGGTTTATTGTGTATAATACCTTGTGATTATTTACGTGTAACCTAACGACAATAGTTACCTTTCAAGTAGGTAAATACTAAACAGGTAAAGAGACGATGAGAAATGATGAAAGAAACAAAAAAATTTAAAACTTTGGTTCGTATATTTTAGTTACATGCCATTTTGCCAAAAACAAACTCGTATGAAAAACGTCGTTTCTCTACTTCCAGAAAGCTTGATGCTATGTTACTACTTCATCAAAATCATAAAGCTACTGATTTGGTGAGACTGAGTTAAAAAAAAAAAATATTTATTCGACCCGATAAGTCAAGAGTTCAAATCCGATTACAAAACCGATTTGAACAAAATTTTCCAAATCAATTTATTACATCCTAGTTTTGCACACCCACTAAACTGGCACGTTGAAATCGGTCATTCTCAACCATCGACAAAGATCACAGAAAAGTGATGCTCTTCTCATTGCTTCGGATGCCGGAACTTTACATGCCTTCTCCGGAGTAATAATTAGCTTCCGATGAACTCCTCGGAGAGTTATCTTCTTTTTCAAATCTATTATGATTTGCCTAACCAGTTTGATGGATATTTTGGTTTTGTGGGCCGGGGGGAAGGGGGCGTTGTTCCGGTTTGGTTATCAATTTCAGTTTGGATAACCAAACCGGAACAACGCCCCTTCCCCCGGCCCACATAAAAAGATACCCAAGTCAATTTAGAATTTTGAAAGAAAAAGAAACAAAGAATAAAGAATAATAAAATCATTAAACAAATTCTCTAATATTTTGACCATAAGTTGAATGATACTGTATGGTTGCCGAGAAGAATCATATTTGTACAACAAATAAGAAAAACTAGATTTTGATCCGCGCGCCCGCGCGGATATATTTTTCAAAAATATGTTGCTATTTATTTTTTTTATCACTATTTAAGACTGGACAAACAACTCGAATCTGAAAAACCGAACCAATTCCGATCCAAAAAAGTAGTACTAAACTCGAATCGAAATTAATTAAATATGTGAATTATTCAAAATTTTGGTATTTAGAGAACCGAAACCTTATCCGATCTGAACCAAAGTATTTCGGGTATTTTAATGTATCTGAAATAGATTTATATACTTATATATTAATTATTTTTAGATTTAATGTACATAAAAATATCCATAATATATATGATACTTTTAAGTTGGTTTAAATACTTGAAAATATATACAAATAGTCAAAAATAAATATATAAAATAGTTAATGTATACTCAAAACACCAAAAAACTTAAAATAATTATTGATTCTCTGTCCAAATATTTAAACCTAACCAATTTATATGTTAAGTTTAACATATGTTATTCAAATTTATATGTAATATATTATTATTTTTTTAGGATTTCGGAAAATTTAGAGCATATAATGAATTTAAAAAAATTAAAATAGTTTAAATGGGTTATTCTATTCCAAATCGAACCTGCAAAGATCTGAACCGAACCCAGGCCAAAATTTAGAAATATCCGAATGGGGCTGAAATATTTGATCCCAAAACCCAAAACCCAAACAGACACGTCCCAAACCCGAATGGGTACCCGAACGCCCACCCTTAGTCACTATTATATATCATATATGTGTCATCATATAATTAATCGTATTTTATAAATACCATCATACAAGTAACCACATAATTAATAGTATTTTATATGTACCATCATATAAGTAATCACATATATTATATTTTTAAAATTTTATGTGAAATATAAAAATCATACTTTAAGTTGGTGTTTGAAATTAAGCTTTGTATTGTATTTTTATTATATATATTTAAAAAACAATTATAATGGTGATTTGAAAATATTTTAGTAAAAATCAATTTTTGAATATATGTATATTTTTGAATAAATTTTTGATATAAAAAAATTTTAAATTATTATTTTAATTTGAACTATGTATATCAAGTAACATAAGCTCATTACTTTTTAATATAACATAACAGACTTCCAATTTTTTTATAAGATAAGCCCATTATTTTTTTTTTTAATATACTACTATCAATGTTTCCAAACAACATGGTTAATTATTTTTATTTTTTATCTATGTTGCCAAACAAAAGCTTAAAATACTTCTACTTTAATAAGATAGATTTGTTAATGTAGTCATATTTGTAAATGTAAATGTTATATTTGTACTTAATTTATATATTAGCATTTTAGCGTAAAATGTATAACCGATATTATGTATTATATAAACAAATCTAACATTTATATAATAAGATCCATGTCTAAGATATATAGCGAACAAATTTTTTTCAATAAAAATTACGAGACAATTGTGAATTAGCATGCTAATTATAAATGAAACATTAGCTATAATATTTGTAAGAAAATAAAATGATTGTTAAACTTCTATAAAATTTGTAACATATACAAATTAAGATTTAAATTTTTAAGAAAATAATATAAAAATATAAATTTGATGTAACTGATAAGAAATTATAAATGAGTTTAAATTTGTGTATATTTAAACCACGACCTTGCGGATGTTTGCTTTTATTTTTATAAATAAATATTTATTTTTTCTAAGTGATAATATGTATTTTAAAATTTTACATGTGTTAAATAATTATTTAATAACATTTATAAGCATAATAATTTTATAGTTTATATTTTTTAAGAATTTTATTTTATCTTATAAACCGTCAATTGTATTACCACCATTTTTAGAATATGATCTGTGCATCTATACAAATGTTTTATTTTGTTTTTTGTGGATCAAAATTTTATGAAAATGTCTAATAAATTATTTTATATACATGGTAAGTTTGTAAATAATTATGATGGTGAAGAAGAATTTGTTCAAAAAAAAAGAAGAGTAACGTGAATTGTGGGGGAGAATGAGACAAAATGCAACTTATATTGTTACATAAATTAAAATTTTGTGTATATTATTGATATTCATTAATGTTTATAATATTAATATGACATAGATAAGTTAAAAGATTTATATTGAGGGTGATTGGTTGGGCTTTAACTTAGAACTTTAGATTTATTTATTTTTAAAACACTAATTCTAACCAATCATGATATAGCTTTATTTTTAAAATTTAAAGTTATAGCAAAATTTTACCAATCAGAATATAACTTTCTTTTTCAAAGGTACAGCAAAAAAAATGAAAACTTCCTTTTTATATTTGTTTTAGTCCAAAATGCTACATCCCTATTATTTAGACTGTAGAAGTTTTAAATGAAAACAAATAACTCGTACTTTTTAAAATAACCTTAACATATACCGTTCTTCATATTTAAATTATTATAACTGGAATTTTCATAAGTATAATTTATTATTATTTAGATAATAATTTTATTATTAATTATTATTAAATGGTTTTTAATTATAAATCATTAAGTTTTTGGGGTTTTAAATAACATAAAATTTCTTTATATCTATACTATTAAAGCAGAATCTCTCCTAAGATTCTAACATTAGTTTTTTATCATATTTACAATGCTATGCCACTGACATTTAATTTTAATATAGATATTATATATTTAAATTAAACAACAAAATATTCTCTATATTTATGATAAGTAATATTTTCCATATTTCTTTTGTGAGTTATTATAGTTCTAATTTATATGCAAAACACCTTAATTATAATCTAACTATGTGATACATTTAATCACCCAAAAATCAATAACACTATATTTAAAAAAATTGATATTACGAACATACTTCGTTTAATGTCTTTGAGTTAAAAAAAATAATGTAAAATGGCTCTTTTATAAAATTGATGATACATAATATAGTTACATTTTCATTTATTATATGGGTTTACTTTGTATAACACTTATGTTACAATGGTAATTATTATGTATTATTTTAAACAATGATAAAAATTTATATTTTAATCAACACATACAATTTAAATAAATTGGAATGATAATTCTTATTAATTTAAATAAGATAGGGAAGAAAAATTGCAAAAAACTTATTTATTAAATTAAATTTATATAAAGCCCATAATCTTATTTAAACTCAGAACCTTCTACTACCTAATTGATTAATCACTTATATTTTCCCTTTTTGATTGAAAATCTAATATTCTTTAGATGTTTGATTACAATTTGAATATAGTTTCTAAAAAATTGACAAAAAAGTACATAGTTTCTAAAATATTCTGGAAACTTAACAAAAAAAAACTAAAAAACTTTAAGAATATTACTCCAAATTCTTATTAAAAATTACTATCAATTCTAAGACAGGTTATACAAACATATTAAAAATTAACCAGTATATTTATTCACTAATACAAACATTTGTTTGCAGGGTTTACAAATTGCTCTTGATACTGTTCTCCCAAATGCTGAGCATAGGGTATGTGCAAGGCATGTGTATGGAAATTGGAAGAAAAAATTTGGGGATCTTGACTATAAGCCTTTCTTCTAGAAAGTGGCATATAGTTACACTAAAGGAGAGTATAAAATGCACATGGACGAGCTGCTTTTATATGACAGAGAGGCGTATGAAGCATTGTTGGCTGCAGAACCAGAACATTGGTGTCGAGCTTTCTTCTCAAAAACTGGAAGGTCGGCTAATGTTTGCAACAACCTTTCAGAAAGCTTCAACCGGACCATCAAAAAGGCTAGAGAATTGCCTTTGATTAATATGTTGGAAACCATCAGAAGACAAGCCATGATGCGTATTTCTCGTAGGTTTAAGAGGGCAGCCAAGTGTATAATGCAATTCCCGCAAAGAATAGCAGATGTGTTGGAGGTGAATAGAAAAAACAGCAAAGACTGCCAAATCATGGTAAGTAGTGATAACTTGTATGAGGTTTTAGTGCATGATTTAAGTCATGAGGTCAGCCTGAGAATGGGAACGTGTGCTTGTGGGCGTTGGGACCTAGTTGGCATACCTTGCAACCATGCAATTTGTGTCATCAATGACATTCGTCGAAAACCAGAAGAGTAAGTCAAATTTGCTTTCAAAACTCTGATAAATTAGCGTATGATGTTAAGTACTATAAAACTTTGATGTATGTTGTCAGTTACTAGAAAATCTGAATTGTGCTTGGTTTTCCATATTTGCAGGTATGTTGTTAACTACTATAAAACTCCAGTGTGGATAGACACATATAGGGACAACATCAAACCAGTCAATGGGGAGCTCTGTTGGAATAAAACTGGTAAGGGACCCATTGGTGTTCCTGGATTTAAAAAGATGCCAGGACGTCCTAAGAAAAAGAGAATTGCACCAGCTCATGAGTCCCCATCAAAGCCCAATAGAACAACTCGTGGTAGGAGGACTATCACTTGTAGTAATTGCAAACAGGTTGGACATAACAAAGGGACTTGTAAGAATCAATCTTTTGTGGTCGAAGGTCCAAAACGAAAACGTGGAAGACCTCAGAAGATACCTGTGAGTGTAACTATTTCCCTCAACTACTTAGAATTGTCATGTTATCTTACGTTTTTTTTCTCAAACATTTAAGGTTGATGGTGAAAGCTACCAGTCTCCTCCACCTAAAAAGACAAAGAAAAACTAAGTCTGAAGCTTCCATTTCAGTGCCTCAATCCCAACCTGCAACATCTACAGCATCTGGTGCGACCTCTGGTGCGACCTCTACGTTTCCAACATCATCTAGTGCACCACCTGCTTCAGCTACGGGACCTCGACGTTGCCGACCACCAGGACGAGGTCAAGGTCGTCCACCAGTCCGAAGACAGCCATCGGATCCCTAAGGGAGTTGGTATTTACACATGTCCTTTCACAAATCGAGTATTTGATGTGAGAGGAAGCAGAGCACGAGATCTTGGACAATCTCAGGGACCACACTAACTCTAGTTTATTATCATGCTATCTTTTGGATCCTTCTAGTTTTTAGACTTTGACTATCTAAATTATGATTTTCTTTTTTTTGTTTGCGTTAAGATTCTTTTCGGTTCGTAGACTAAATTTAGCATTTCTTCCATCTATGTGACAAGTAGTTTGGCTTAACATTTATTTTGTTTATATAATATCAATAGCTAACACCACTTGTTAAATTTAAATTAAATATTCCCATAAGAATAATAAAGTTAATTTTGATTCGAGAAAGTTTTTTTCAGATTTATAAGTTTAACCATAGTTAGAAAGTTAACCACACTACTAACAGTGTGAATAGTGTTGTTGTTGTATACCGGATACACGATCAACATATAGAGTAGTGAAATAGGTAAACAAATTAGTTAGTGTATATTTGTGGTAACTCTAAAAGTTGGTGTATTAAAGTGGAAATAGATAAATAGTTATATCATTACGAATTTTATCACGCGCACCACGCGCCCCCAAAACAGCGAACGTAAAAGCGAATCTCTAGCCCTATCACGCCGTGAAATTCGACGAGTCCACCGCAGTGAGTTGTCGCCGGTAGGTCTATCCACTTAGTGGTGACCTGTCTCCTCCCCTACCCCTCTGTATCTCCTTCCTCTGCCATGGACCAGGTGAATGAAGGTTTGTCTACTACGCCGTCTCCAACTGATGCGTTCTCGGTTCCTCTCTCTTCGTCGTCTCCGCTTGTCCCTCCTCTATGTACGGCTTCGGATTGTTGTGACAGTTCGCCATCATCTCTGATGCGTTCCTCGTCTCTGCCCATACTTCCATCAACGACTTGGGAAAGTTTTGAAGGTTTGGAGATCTCTGAAACTAAGCCTCCTCCGGGAACTGACGTGAAAGAAACAATGGAGAAAGCCTCTCTCGCTATCACCAGTACTCTTTTGTCTGACACCACCACTCTTCTACCGTTGACCTCATCTGCTCCAGTAATGTCATCTTACGAAACCTCTCTGCCCGTGGCTCCTACGTTGACCTCAGAAGCCGTTATAGTTCAATTACGTGACACTACTTCACCGTCTCTGGCTTCAGTTATCTCCATCAATGCAATAACCTCTATTACTGTGAGCGATGCTCCGACGTCTTAGCCAGCTCCGTCCGAGACCCTTGGGTCACTCTCTCACGATGACAGCGGGGTCCAAGCTTCGGAAAAATTTGTCCCTTCTTTGGGATCATGGGCTAAACCTCTTTATTTCAAACCTCTGGCAACTCCTCCTGAACCAAGTACTCCTCGAGACTATGATCCTGCAATAGTCGGGAATCAGTTAGCCGCTCTCTGGCCGACGTTAAATGACGAGATCTTAAATAAGCAACCAAAGGGTAAATACCCATCTCGTACACTCCAACCTCCAATTGAAAAACTTCCACCTCCGGAACTCAAATCTGATGGGAGTCTCCGCTTCCCGTGGGCTGCGAGATTGAGCCCTCAATCTCGAAATCTTTACCGAGCAGCCACGCCAACATATCGACTTAATGGTACACCTGAGGTATCCATTCCTTCGAAAGTGCTTAGGTTAGGCCCGGAGAATAAGGACGAGTATATTATTGGCAAGTTTCATAAGTGTTCTCTACCCCCAGGTGGTTTGATACATGCTGTGGTAAATAGAATTTGGGGAAGAAGTTGTAAGATCAGTTGTAAGAAGCTTGGTGATTCATCTTTCATGTTTCATATCCCGCACCAACCTACTCGTCATTGGGTGATTCAGCGAGGTGTATGGCATATTGATGATTGCTTACTTTTCGTACTGCCATGGACTCCAGAAGGTTCTTTTAATATCCCTGAAATCTCTACGCTTCCGGTTTGGGCCAACTTGAAGAATGTTCCGGATTGTTGCTACTCAAGATTAGGAATAAGTCATGTTGCTTCAGGACTTGGAGAACCTATTCTTACGCATAAACCCCGGTTTGATCCTACTAGTATGGGCGAAGCAAAGGTTTTAGTTGAGATGGAGCTGGATAGAGACTTTCCAAAACTTATTGCCCTGGATGATAAACAAGGTAACATCTTTCTTGTTAATGTTGAGTATGCATGGCTTCCATCTATGTGTGGGAGGTGTGGTAATCTAGGGCACAAAGCGAAGAGATGTCTCCTCCCTTCTACAACTGCTCAGGTCGCTGCCCCTTCTATAGACACATGTTCTGAGGTCCCGGTAGTGGATATTGATATCCTTCAGCAAAAGGATAATGTTAACTCATCTTCAGCAGCTATCCATCAAAAAGAAATACATCCCAATGCAAAGCTCTCTCTTCCAACTCCAGATTGTAGTGAGCCTCAGAAGCATATTACAGAGATTGAAGGTCTCGTATATGAACTTGAAATCACTCCGGCTTTGCAACCTACTTTAGAGCAGGAGAACTCCACTGCTTCGCCAAACTCTGTCACCACTTTGCCCATATTAGTAGATTCACAATCTACTCCCACTGCAACACCTATTATGGAGTCTCCTCCATCAATCATTACCAACACTAAGGTTTGTAAAACTTTAGTTGTTGATCCCTTAACCACATCATCGCATTTGAGAGTCCTTCTTGGTTCGAAGTGTTAGGTGATGTGGATGAAGTTGTGACAGAGCCATCCAGCTCGCTCAGCTTGACAAGAGGTGGGAGAGAGACAAAACTTCCTATTAAATACCAAGATATGGAATGGAAGACTAGAGAGAGGAAAGCATGGCCATCGTGGTCGTGGCTCTAAATGCTAGCTACTATTGTTCATCTCATTGCATAGTCTTATTTTGTAATAGTTTATGTTTTTTAATTTGAAAGCCTTTATTCAAAAAAAAAATAGATAAATAGTTGGTGTATTTTTATGAAATTTTCTCTTATAAAATTAAGAGTAATTATTACTTTACTAATTTTGGAAAAGACAAAAATTAATCAAAAATAAGTTTATTTAATTATTTCAATAGCATTAAAATGTAAATGTTGTGCAAATTTAAGGGGTAATCTTAATTTGTACTTCGCTTTTAATAGATCAGATAAGTATACATTTTAGTTTTTCTAGTGGGGAAGCAAAGCAAACGTCGTAAGCAAGAAGTAGTAATTATTTTATCTTAAAAAAGCGAAAACCAAGATTATGGTTTTGGGGGAGTCTTCTTCTCGAACCGAGATTTTCATGTGCACGTGCGTTTGGTCACTACTTCGTGTTTAACAAAAACTTTCTTCGTTACACAAATATGTGCACTGAACAAAACTGATCCATTCTTTTCGAAATAGACGATATTTTCATATATCAATATACTTTTTCATCTTATCAAAAATTATGTAACCAATAATATTTTGTAATCTGTTTTATGATTGGTTGAATAACTTTTAATTTTATATTTTAAAGATATTTTTAAAATAAAAGACAAATTTTTTAATAGTTGTGCACAATCTTAAAACTTTATGTATTTTGAAACATATTGAGTATTTGTTAAAGAAACAAAAAAACAAGATCACAAATATATAGTTTCCTTTTCTAATATTTATTTAAGACTTATTCTTGGATTCACCTCCTAGGATGAACTTTTAGGTTCACTAACTAATAAGATTTAATTATTTTAAATTTGATATTTTTTTAAAAAAGAAACAAAATATTGTCAAATTATATTATATTTTTAAAATAAAAAAGTAAGAAAATAAATAAAAAAATAGTAGTAGTTACAAAACAAAAAAAATTTAAACAATATTTTTAACGTCGTCAACAAAACACTAAACCCTAAATCCTAAATCCTAAACCCTAAACTCTTGGATAAACCTTAAACCCTTGGATAAATCATAAACTCTAAATCAAAAACACTACATTAAAACACTCAAAGGTTTAGTGTTTAGGATTAGGGTTTAGGGTTTAGTGTTTTAGTGTTTAGTGTTTTTGATTTAGAGTTTCCAATTTATCCAATGGTTCTTGATTTACTCAAGAGTTTAGGGTGTAGGATTAGGGTTTAGTGTTTAGTGTTTTGTTTACGACGTTAAAAATATATTTTTTAATTTTTTTTTGTAACTACTATTATGTTATAAATCATGGAGTGGATTGCCATTAACCAGGCCCGGTCCAAGACCGGTCCAATACCTAGAAGATGGAGGGACGGCCGAAGCCTAGAGAGAGGAGAGAGAGAGCCAACTTCAGGAGAGAGAAAGACGGCCACAAAGCTTAGAGAAAATGAAACTTTTTCCTTTTCTTAGTAGATGTAATCTTTCCATTATTATGTTTTAATAGTTTTTCTATTTCCTGTTGGATTAGGATATGTACACTTTCCTTTTATCTTCATCCTGTAATCCTTATATAAAGGAACCCCCTTGATCATTAATAAGAACACAGAAATATTCAGTCTCTAAACTCTCTAATTATAACACGTTATCAGCACGATAGACTCCAAAACCCTGAGACAAAACCTAACCTAAAATCCGTCACACATAAACCCTAATCCAGGCGCAACTTAAGATCGATCTATCTCTCAAACCCGGAGGAATCAGACGACGAGCCACATATCAAATTGAAGCCCTTGACGAGACGAATCCATCAGCGCAAACCGTTCGTCGATCCGATCCCAGACGCACCCTTACTCGCAGAAACAGTACACGGCGCCGCCTTGGTCTTTTGGAATCCTAACCCCGAAGAACCCTAAATTGTTCTTGCTTGCGTTCCAGCTCATCAGCATCCGATCAGCTCCAGCCCCAAGGTGTTCATGATCCTAGACGACCTCAGATTCCAGTTTGTATCACGGTTAGCTTGAGTTCCTAATCAACCAACTCGAGACCCGATAGGTAGAAGACAGCTCGCGTCCGCGTCGCAGCTCGCGTCCGAGGTTCATCCATTCATCTTGGAGGTCCGGTTTCTACAACTTGCAAAACAAAGATAATCCTAAATTCTGAGAACATGAATCAAACCTGATTGTTTGTAAAGATTGAAACCCTAAAAACTAATCTCTAAGATGAAAGCCTTAAGGCAAATAGATCAAACCCTAAAAGAGTAAATCGGAGTTCGAATAAGTCCGGTCCCCTAAACCATAATTCGAGATTTATCCATTGATCAATTAAAATCAAAGTCTTAATGATTTTGAATCTCAAATCAAACTCCCTTGATCAAAGATCAAAGTTTTCGAAATCCCCTGAAACCCTAATTTGGAAAAACGATTTTAAAATTGTTTGATTTGAAATTTGATTGTTTGTTTGATCACCTAGAGATATTGATAGGATTGTTTAAACTCGAATCTGTATTGCTTGACATGTTTAAACTAAAAATCCTAATTAAACTTGATAAAGATCTTGATTATATCATCTCATGGCCGTGTGGCCTTATTGCTTTCATAATCGAATTTGATCATACCTGATTGATTGCAATTGAACCTAGATATTACTCTAAGGATGACATTGAATTGAACTAAATAGCCGTGTGACTCCTACTTAGCCGTAAGGCATATACCTTGGCCGTAAGGCATATACCTTGGCCATGAGGCATTGTTTGAAAGTTTAAATGTTTAAAACTCTAAATCTCGTTTTAAATCTTAAAAGGCCTTGAAACCTTAATCTTAAAACCGAATCCTACTAGTGTTTAAATCAGAAACCCTAGGATTGATTAAGGATTTCTTGCATACATATGAATCTGAATATGGATTGCATTCATACTGTTTAAATAAGAATCGACCAGCATGTAGTTTATACAATCTTGAAACCGGTTGCATTAGATATAACTGCATGGCCGAGTGGCTTGATGAATTGATCGCACCATGGTCGTTTCTAGATTGATTGTTTTTCATAAATGCGTAAGACATGTTTGTG
>NC_027749.1:44777453-44792685 GCF_000695525.1 Brassica oleracea var. oleracea
TGAAGCGTACTACGAATCCTGTATGGTTATGGCATCCAATGGAGAGTGTTATAAATCATGGAGTGGATTGCCATTAACCAGGCCCGGTCCAAGACCGGCCCAATACCTAGAAGATGGAGGGACGGCCGAAGCCTAGAGAGAGGAGAGAGAGAGCCGACTTCAGGAGAGACAAAGACGGCCACAAAGCTTAGAGAAAAGGATCTTAGTAGATGTAATCTTTCCATTATTATGTTTTAGTAGTTTTCCTATTTCCTGTTGGATTAGGATATGTACACTTTCCTTTTATCTTCATCTTGTAATCCTTATATAAAGAAACCCTCTTGATCATTAATAAGAACACATAAATATTCAGTCTCTAAACTCTCTAATTATAACATATTATTATTTTTATTTTATTTATTTTACTTTTTTATTTTAAGAATATAATATAACTTGACAATATTTTTTTTCTTTTTCGAAATGATACTATCATATACTACCTCCGTTCTCGAAAGTAAGATTTTTTAGAATTTTTTCTTGTTCCACAAAGATAGATTTTCTATATTGTTAAGATATTTTATTTATACTTTTGAAAAACATTAATTGAGAATATTTGAATTGATTAAATTTCATTGGTGAAAATTTATTGGAAAATGTATAATAAAGTAACAAATAAATTAAATTACAAACATTTATTAAATTCTTAATAAGCATAAGTACTCTAGAAAATCTTATTTTCGGGAACGGAGGGAGTATGAAATAATGAGATCCTATTGGTTGGTGAACCTAGAAGTTCCCGAGAATAGCTCTTTATTTAACATTGAGTTATTCTTGGGTTCACCCGCTAGGGTGAACCTCTAGGTTCACCCCCTAGGGTCTAGGTTCACCAACCAATAAGATTTCACTATTTAAAATTCGATATCTTTTAAAAAAGAAAATAAAATATTGGCAAGTTATATTATGTTTTTAAAATATAAAAGTAAAAAAAAAATAGTAGTTACAGAAAAAAGAATTAATTTTTTTTTTTAACGTCGCAGCAAAACACTAAACCCTAAATCCTAATTCCTAAACCCTAAATCCTAAATCCTAAACCCTGAACCCTTGGGTAAACTATAAACTCTTGGGTAAACCCTAAACCCTTGGATAAATCCTAAACTCTAAATAAAAACACTAAACCCTAAAACTCTAAACCCTAAATCCTAAACCCTAAATCTTTGAGTGTTTTAGTGTTTAGTGATTTTGATTTATCCTAGAGTTTAGGGTTGACCCAAGGGTTTAGGGTTTAAGGATTATGATTTAGGATTTAGGGCCTGACTGGTTCAACCGCAGCGGTTGCGGTTGCGGCTGCGGGAGTTTGCGGATGCGGGTGGTTGCGGTTTCTAGCGGTTTTAAGAATTATACGACTGGTTCTGCGGTTAGAAATTGGTGCGTTTGCGGGATACTTATGACTGGTTAACTGCCAAACGCAACAGCGGTTAAATAATAAATTAACAATATTTACATTTTATATCATTATAAAATATCAAAAATAATAATATTATAATAAATATAAAATTTATATTTAGAAAGTTATAGTTTAAACTTTTTTAAAATTATAGAAAATATTTTCATTTTAAAGTTTTATAATATTAATTAAAATATAATAGATATATTTTAGTATTTTTATAATTCTAATTTAAATTTTTTATTGAATATTTTTATTTTTGTATTTAAATTGTTTTAGAAAAAAAAAAAAATTTATCCTCCCGCAACCGTCCGCAACCGCAAACGCTAGCTGGAACCAGCTTTTGAATGTATGAGGTTTAGAGTGATTTGGAGCGGTTTGGAGCGGCTTGAGCGATTGTTGCAAAACGCCAACAACCGCTACCAACCGCAAAAGCTGCGTTTGCGGGTGGTAGCGGGAAAACCAGTCATACCTTTAATGTTTTGCTGATTATGTTAATTTTTTTTTTTTATAACTAGTCCTATTTTTTATTTATTTCTTCTTACTTTTTAATTTTAAAAAGATAATATTAATTTGACAATATTTTATTTTTATTTAAAAAATATATTGAATATGAAATAAACTTGGTTCTTGCCTCGTTAAAAACAATCGTGTTTTTGTTTAAAAGCAATCATCGTTAAAAGCAATCGTGTTTTTGTTTAAAACTAACCACAGATTCGCGAAACGCGAGTATCATTACGACTTAAAACGCAAAGAGTTAAGACCAGCTAAATAATGCCGATCAATGGCTTGTTTTAGCCATCTGGAGTTTTGAAATGCTTTCAACGAGATCTTTCCCATTTTCATATGCTGCCGTAGTTACTCTCGATTCTCCCATCATCCTCTTTGTTCGATTCAGTGATGGTTTTTCTCTGAAACATACTCGACAGTAATTAATATACAACTTCTCTCTTGTCAAAAAAAAAAATACAACTTCTCACTTTTTGGGTTTTTTGTTTTTCTTTTCAGAGTTTCAATTATTTTTGTAAGAAAATCTGCAGAACATAAAATTAAAGACGAACATTTTCCACGTACTCAGTATTCGTGTCGCGTATGGACTTTAATCTACATATATATACTGCCTCGTAAACCAAGAACCCAAACCTACAAAAAGTTAGTAGGGGTATTAACGTAACTTCGTGAAAAGGATTATAAGCCACAGTCATTTTCGAGGAAACTTAAATGCTTATGGAAAGACATAAAGAATATAAAAATAAAAAATTAAACATTTGTTCTCTTCCACTGTCTTGTCTATAGTGTAAAGAGAGTAAAGAGAGAGAGACGACGTTACAGTACTCTCTCTCACACGATCACGTTCACCGGTAAAAACATCAGAACTCCGGTAAGAAAAACAACAAACCCTAATGGAAGATTCTAGAGCTTTTCCTTTAGACCCTCGAGCTCAAGAGTTTGTGCCACTAAACCCTATCTCCTCCCGTTTTTACTTTCCCTACACTTCTCCGCCGCCGCCACCTTTTCCCACGCCTCCTCCGTCGTCGTACGGATTATCTCCGACGGTACCAAGAGTTTTCACGTTCTTTAATCTCCCACCACATCCGATGATGTTTTCTCCTCCTCCTCCTCCACTACCACCACCACCGCGTCCGTATTTTAACGGTGTCTCAGCCGTTCAACGGCTTCCTTTCCAGTCGAAGTCGCCGACGCGATCTCTTTCTCTGATCTCCGTACCGCGTGACGCCACCGAGTCTACGGTGAGACGCGACTTAGAGGTATTCGGCGACGTGCGTGGCGTGCAAATGGAGAGAATCTCTGAAGGAATCGTGACCGTCCATTTCTACGATCTCCGTGACGCTAAAAGAGCTGTTCGAGAGATTTGTGGTAGACACATGCAGCACCAAGCCAAGGTTGGTGGCAGTGGTAGCGTTTGGAGCTTGCCATCTTCTTCTTCACCGGTGCGTGGGTTTGTTTCCGGTAGACCTGTGTGGGCTCAGTTTGTAGTTCAGGCTACAAGTGCGGTTCCTAACGGTTGCAACCAAGGAACGTTGGTGGTCTTTAACTTAAACCCTGAAGTCTCGTCCATTGCTCTCAGACAGATTTTCCAAGTTTACGGTATATGTTTTTTTTTGTAATGTTTCTGTCTTGATTATGTTACATTTTTTTTTTAGTTATGTTTACTCGATTTGTGGATGTCAGGTGCTTAAACATTTTCAATTACAATATGATTAGTATCCATCATGCCCTTATTTACCTTTTGTGTACTGACAATATTATACCGTTTAATTAGCTCTAGCAGTTGATAATATTGTAATTTTTTGGCTTCAGGTCCCATCAAAGAGTTGAGAGAGACACCGTACAAGAAACATCAAAGATTCGTTGAGTTTTACGATGTAAGGGATGCAGCGAAAGCGCTTGATGGAATTAACGGTGAAGAGATTTGTGGGAAGGAAGTTGTAATCGAATATAGCCGACCAGGTGGGATTAAAAACAAGTTCAGGTCACTAAGGCAACCACATGTACTGTTTCAACCACCACCTATTCTAGCTCCTCCTATGAGGCAGCCTCTTACTCTGATGAAGGATAAAAACAAGAATGTGAGCCCTAATAATGGAGTTTCTGTTGTTGAAGCTTCTATGGGTTCGTTGTGTATCAAAGATAATGAGCATAATAAGATCCGAGGAGCGGAGTCCGAAACAAAGAGCAAGAACGTGGCTAAGTGGGGGAAGAAAAGACATATGAAGAGCATGGAACTAAGTCAGTTTCTTATCAGTGAAGAAACCATGGATGATCCAAGTTGCAGAGATCCACGTACCACTTTGATGATCAAGAACATACCAAACAAGTACAGGTTGGCTATATAATCTAATTATTAGTATTTTAAAGTTATTTTATTTCCAACTATCAGTATTATAAGGACTAGGATGGCTAAAGACTTTCAATTAAGTATTTGTATGGATTAAAGTTTCAAAGCTTTTTAAACTCTAGGATTGTTAAAGATTTAGATCTTTCTAATCTTTTATTATAATATTCACATGGATTCCTGTGCTAATATGCTGTTTATATATTCAAAGCTTTATATTCTAGATAAAATTCTCTTATGCTATGTTCCATCAAGCTTTTAATTATATTCTTGTTTCATATTACACTAATTGACTATCATTTTCCTGGATGCTCTTATATTTCAGATTCCTATAGGTTTTGTATATGAGATTCCACTTTAATTTTTTAAAGGTACAATGTTTCTTTTTGGGTTTGATATTAGCCAAAAGCTGCTGTTGAATATGCTGGATAATCACTGCGTTCACATCAACGAAGCGATCACCGAGGGGAAAGACGAACACGAAGCTCATCATCAACCATTTTCTTCTTATGATTTCGTGTATCTCCCGATGGATTTCAAGTAATCAAACATCGAACTTCACTGACAGTATAGTATCGGTTGTATCTATTACCAAAAATGACAACTCTTTTATTTTTTTTGCTGTGATATTAGCAACAAGTGCAATGTTGGTTATGGGTTTGTGAACATGACGTCTCCGGAGGCAGCTTGGAGGCTTTACAAGGCGTTTCATCTTCAACGTTGGGAGGTTTTTAATTCGCAGAAGATTTGCCAAATCACATATGCGAGAGTTCAGGTATACATTATATTACACATTTATTTAGTGTTTTGAAGTCATAGAGAACATAAACTTGATTTAACCCTCAAAATATTCTGCAAACATATATAAGTTCCACCAGATGACTCATGGACATATACCAAAGTCTCAGCCTTAAGTTATAATTAAACAAAAGTCTTGTATTGAATTTTATGATAATTAGGTGTCACTATGTGTTTTTATCTTGTTATTTTCAATCGTCAAAAAGGGCTTGGAGGATCTAAAGGAACACTTCAAGAGCGCCAAGTTCCCGTGCGAGGCTGAGCTTTACCTTCCGGTAGTTTTTACGCCTCCACGAGACGGCAAGCAGCTAACGGAACCTGTCTCTATCAACATCAACGGTTGCACCGGACTCGATAGTAAACATCTTGAGCCAATGGACGGTCAAGATCTCTCTGTGAGTGGATCATGTTGCGGTAGTGACCATTATAACAGTCAGGAAGATGACTTTTCCAGCAGTAGCATAGACGGTGGCTAGGGTTTAACGGTGGTAGGAGAGACATCTTTCTAGAAACTGTGTTTGTAATGTAAACCATAAAATGTAAGAAGTGTAATTAGACATCATTTTGTTAAGTTTTTGTGCTTGGTATGTTATCTCAATCTAACTTTATTTGGTTCATCAACATTCAGTTTATTAACATCAAAAGTTCTAAACAGTGATAGTTTGGGTGAATGAGGTAAGTAGCAATGAATTTTAACTAAGTTCAGGCAGGTAAATGATTGAGTGGCGGTATATTTTTTTGACTACTTAAGTGGTGATATATTTAAAAGAGTATTTTGAGTTTTAAATTTGTTTGCATGCATACCCGTATTTATTTTGTGTTAATCTTTTTTTTCATCTCTTGACTAGTTTGTGTTCCTTTAAGAACATTTTGTTACATTCTATAAACTCGTCACATATATGAAATATTTGTCACTTAAGCTAACCGTGATTTATGAATGCGAATTTTTTTTTTCATTCTGAAAAAAACCATGTCGATCACATTACCCATTTGAATGTTTTTTCTTATAAAAATCAGGATTATTTATGGTAAACAACTTCATATTTCTCCATTTTGTTTAATTTTGAACGAAGGATAAAGAAATTCGTAAATATTTTGGAATTATATTTCCTTATATAGAAAAAGGGATTGGGGTCTAGAACTGGGTTGACCTAGGGTAAGGGAGTTCTTTTTCAGGCAAAAATCTAATCGTTGTAGTTCTAGTGTTTAGCTGTCTTACTCAGTGACCTGTTGAAAGGGACAATAGAAAGACTGTGTGCTAGTGATGATCACATCCTGCATCTCTCTCTGATTGACGGGGTTTCGACACGTGGTGATATCTTCACCTTTCGTATTGTGCTTGACTACGTTGATAGTGATCGTTGACTGCAGCCTTTAAACTTCTTTTCTGATGTTAGATTAGATGTGCTTACCTTTAATTTTCTTTTAAAAGGATTATGAAACATGATACCATCTTTGTTTTCCGGTAAAAAGAACATGAAATTAACCCTTAAAGCATTTTAGGCTAATTTATTGGGTCTAAAACTATCATGAAATCCAATTAGAATTAAAAATCACTTTAAGGGTGTTAGGTATAGTTTGATTATTAAAAGTTTCAGTAGACCAAATACAAAAATATAAATTTAGTAAAAACATTTTTTTTTGGAATGGCACCAAGAATATTCCACAAAAGACTAGCTAAGGTCAACCAAAATTTGGGATATTGACATGGCCTTTTCATTCTTAGTTTTAATATTTATTGAAATTCTAGCTCATAAAAACTATTTTGAGTGGATTACACAATTACACATAAAATTATTTACAAAGAAAAAATTATCAAATTTAAGTAAAAACTAGATTTTAACCCGCACGTTCGTGCTTATATTTTTCATTTTATAAGTATATTTGATATTATTACAAATATTTTAAATATATAATTTAAGTGATTTGTTTAATACATTTTACTTGGTTATTAATTTTTATTACTTACTAGTTACTAATATATTTCCGAATTGGGTACAATAAAATAACAATCTGAAATAATCAAATAAAAAAAATTTTTCAAATATGTTTTTCTTTAATTTATACATTTTGCATATAATAAATTTTTAAAATTTATTTATTTATATTATAGAAAATAAATATGTTTAAGATAATTTATATTTACATGTTGTGTTTACAAAAATATACTTTAACATATATCATTTTAGTATTTTACGGGATTTATAAGTAAAAACATTGTTTTGTTTAAATAATATAACCCTATTATGTTAGTAAATTCTATACATCTATCATATTATTTTTGTAAATGTTTTTTAATATAAGAGATTTTGGATGTTATGATATTAAGTTTTTTTTAATTAAGATTTCAAAATATTAGTTGTTTTTTTTTCATGGTGCATTTCAAAAAAATATTTTTATTATCTATGATTTTATCTTTTGTAAAATTTGAAATATTATTATTTTGAGTTTGAATATTTATTTTCAAAATTTTATATTTGTCAAGAAAACTTTGGAAAATTGCACAGCTATTTTTAAGTTTGGAAGATTACATAAATTTTGAATTTGTTTTTGTTACTATATTTATACACTATTTTATAAAAAATAAAATCTGCAAATGAACCTATTTAATATAATTTTCATATTTAATTCATATAGCACTTCTATTTTTATATAATACAGAAAAGAATTATAGAGTTTATCAAAAAATAGTATAGAATTTTTATTTTCTTGTTTATAATTATATTTTAGTTAACATTAATTTATAATAATATTAGATTACTAATTAAGAAATAAATTAATGTGTTATTTTATAAAAATATTTAATTTTTTAAGTATGATTTTGTTAGATTCTTTCTCAACAGATTTTGTTATAATTAAAAATAAAATTCAAATTTTTAGTTGGTTTATTATTAATGTAAATAATTAAATATGTGATATTAACTAATTCTTTAAGTGGTTGATTTGTTAATAGTAGGTAAAAGCAGGATACTAAATTAATAGATTAAATTAAATAGAAAATGTTTTCCATGTAATGATTTTTCACTTATGATTATGAAAATAACAAACAAGGAAAGTGAACTTTTTTTACTTTCTGTAGTGCATTTTAGTTTGGGATCCGATCTGTTTCGTTTACCAAACAAAACAATTCTAATAAAAAGCGGCCCAAAATTTAATGATGGACCTCTAAGGA
The DNA here is from genome assembly GCF_000695525.1 of Brassica oleracea var. oleracea. NCBI lineage: Eukaryota > Viridiplantae > Streptophyta > Magnoliopsida > Brassicales > Brassicaceae > Brassica > Brassica oleracea. The sequence continues at coordinate 44,785,704 of NC_027749.1, forward strand.
TGTGAGCCGCAATCAAAATAGGCCGGCCCATTAATTGAATTTCCCTGATTCTAAATCATCCTCCCTGTTTCTCTCTATAAAACAAACACCGTATAAACCCTAGTTTTTCAAACCCGCTCCATAGCCGCCGACATTCTATCTTCTTCTTCTTCATCTGTCGTAATTTTACTTTAATTTGATTTCGATTCATCTTGTATATACTAATATAATTGTTTGAATGTGCTTCATAATGGTGAACTCTCTTAGATTATAAAAGTGAGAGAAGTTCAAGTTTCCGGAGCAAAGATTAATCTGGCCAGAATTTTAACAGCACTGTGTTTATATATCTCTGTAATGTTTACAGTGTTACCTGTCTTCTGGTATATTTATATGTTTTATTTTTGGTGGCAGTGATGATTAAATCTTAACAGCTTTACGCCAGTTCTGCTTCAGAAAATTCTTGATAGAAGAAGCTGTATATAAGTTCTGAGCCTTTAAAAAAAAAGAAAATTCTTGATTGATTATTTATTGTTGCCGATGAGGAAATCCAATTTTGTCGAGGTGCAGTGGAGCTGAGACCCTGTTTTCAGGGAGAACCCCTTAGCAGAAACTGCAATTTCTATGAAGCTTATGGATTAACTGAGGCTTTGTCTCTGGATATAAATTAGTTGTGTTTGTATATCAGCTTTGTCTCTGGTTTTGGCCTTGAAAAGCTTAATCAACAGCCTCGATATAATTGAGCTTAGAGTTCTATCAAATTATCATGATTTATTTGTTCCCTCTAATCCGTGAAAGACCCAAGAAGCTAAATTAATAACCCAACAAGAAAGAAACTCGTAATTTTGTAGGAAAGTGTTCCTAGAAAAGACTAGTTCTAAATTTTAGCAAAAAAAAAAGACTAGTTAATAATTTTATAAACTTTAAATTGAGGATATATAGGTTTCAAACTAGATCTTTCTTGCAAGACAAGCTTGATAAGTAGAAGATTACAAGAACGGAAAGGTATTACCTGGAAAGCTTTGATCAGGGAAAGTACAAGAATGGATATTGTCTCACAATCATAATATCTGCAGAAATACCAAGTCAATCTAACGCAACCGAAACCCATTGAAACGTTAGTTCATCTAACCCTTTTTTGTCTTTTACCGCAAACATGTATATATCTAGTTTGAACTAGCGCGACATTTAGCTTTTACCTTATTAAATTTTGTAGTAAGTGGACTGGTTGTAATTAGTTTGTACTGAATGTCTTCATGATTTCGTATACTATTAAGCTATGTCAAAAGTTGATCAAACAAATTACCAATGGTTATTTGTCGACAGTAATCACATTTAGTCCCGGCTTTGTCCATGTGCCAAGAGTGCATATGAACATGGTCCATTTTTTTTTTTTTTTTTTTTTTTAGACATCCCTCGAGGCCCGCAGCAGCCACGTCATTTCCACCCCAGAAGTAGCAGGGTGGGCCCGGGTGACCCGGCGTAGGGGTATATCTGAGGGGGAGGTTCGAACTCGCGGCCCTTAGGACCATTGCGAGCCGCCTCACACCACTCGACCACCAACGTCGGGCTGCATGGTCCATTTTTTAATCAAATTTTCTGTGTGTTTTTAAAGTTCTAATTTTTTATATATTTGTATGAAAGATGTCCAATTTTCATATTTTGTAGATATAATTAACCTTGCATTTGGCCAAAAAAAAGAACGGTTTGCACATGACCCATATTTAGTATGGGCCGGGCAGAGATATGTGGTTTTGAGTCTTTTGACACACTGATTAACATCATAGCATTATATTAGTTCTTCGACTGATTTTGAATCATATAACATATCGTTTGCTGTTTTGTAGCAGTGCAAAAACTGCAATCTAGACCCAAATTTCATAGCAATATTGTGTAGTCCTTTATTATAATTTTCATAGGGGAAACAGAAGATAACATAATATAATAGGCTTCATGTGAGTTACTTAATTAATTGCTAATCCCATAGATAGAAAACATCATTTATATAGTGACTTTGACGATCTTAAACCACTGGCTCATCGGATCACACGAGCCGTCTTCGCCGTTCACACACTTGCAGTTGGTAGCCACGATGTTATTGTCTCCATCGACGTCAAGACAAAGCTGAGTTATTAGTTGACGTCGCAGCTAAGAGCATTTTAGAGGCTGAGATGGTTTGCCATTTACACAAATTAGAGCTGGAACAACTCGTCTCACTGAGCTTAACCACCGGTGCATTTGGTCCAGTGTTCGCTAAGCATAGAGACTTGTTTTGAAGTTTCAAGGTATTGTCAGTAGAGTAGTTCCATAGTTGAGATTCATTACATCGACCGAGAGTGACCTTAGTGGGATCTAAGAAAGATTGTAGCATGCAAAGTCCGGACAACGGGTGGAAAACAAGATTGTTGACTTTGGGTTGAGGATCTGGTGCTGGTAAACCAAGTTAGTTAACCAAAGAAGGCGAGACGTTAACTATGCAGCGAAGGGAATATATAACATTATACATACAAAGAAAAACAATTCATTGCCGCTAAAACTTGAATAAGTAAATTTAGTAATTTTTATTTTTGTCAATTAGTTAAACCAAGTTTTGACCGTACAAAGATTCCGTAGAAAAATTGTAATTTATTAATTAAATCTAACAAATCTAACTTGAATAGCAATTTGAAGATTATTTATTCCTATATGATTATGTATATTTAATTGTTGTAACTTAGTAAATATTGATTTTATACTATCAAGTATCATGTATTCGAAACTCGAGTCTTCGAGACGAAAAAATTAAAATTTTAAGAACTTCGACTGATAAAAATTATTTTGACAATCAAAAACATGTGGACTAATTAATTACCTTGAAGCTGTGATTGAATCAGAGAAAATCTTTGCAAGAAACTGTTGTTTCGAACACTTATCCAATCAGAATCCAAGACACCGTAATAGTCAATCATACCGACCACACCTTCTCAGATATAATAGCTTCCAGCAAGTGCCCAAATCGACCAATCTACGTCATTTTCCACCGCCCAACCTAATAGACATCCAAAATCCCGATTTTGGACAACACTTACGCCTCTCACATCGATTCCAAACTCACTAAGAAACACCGGGAATTCCCGGAGGTTGAAACCGACTCCGTCGTGGAGGATTTTCAGAATGTCCCCGCATGCGTCGTTAGGGTTTTTGGAACTCCATATATTTGTGTAGGGGATATAGTATTGATGGATCTCAAAGACGAGTTTTCCGGAGAAAGTTAGGGTAACGGGTCGTGATCGGACGAAAGAAAGGTCGGTGTCGTAGGTGAGGCCAGAAAGGATTACAAGTACGTTAGGGTTTGCTCCGTGAACTGCCTCGGCTCCTTGTTGCATGTATCTACATGCATATTTAGTGAGACAAAAAATTAGAGCTATTTTATATTATCATATCTCATTCATCATTCCCTTAATATATAGAGCATATATAGTTTTAAGGGAAAATGACTAGGATAACAATAAAAAAGTTTTTGTCACAAATATAGTCTATAAAAGTAAAAATGATCAAAATAGCACTTAATTAATATTTTATCAAAAGAGATAAATATACATTTATACCCTAATGGTAAATTAATTTAGACATTAGGGTTTAGAGTTAAGCGGTGGGGTTTAGGATTTAGGATTTAGGGTTTAGAGTTTAGGGTTTAGGGTTTAGGATTTAGGGTTTAGAGTTTATGGGTGGGGTTTAGGGTTTAGGATTTAGAGTTAAGGGGTGGAGTTTAGGATTTAGGGTTTAGGATTTAGGGTTTAGGGTTTAGAGTTTAGGTTTTAGGGTTTAGAGTTGGGGAGTGGAGTTTTGGGATAAAATTTCAAATTTTGAAAAATAAAAAAAAATTAATTTTTTTAAAAGATAAAATGCTATTTTTGTCGTGAGGGCTATTTTTGTTACATAAACTTAGAAATGTGCTATTTTGGAGATTTGCCATAGTTTTAATCCGGTACTGATATTTACAATTACAATGCTTGGTGGTTAATGGTTGAGAAAATTGAGATACTTTCATTCAAAAAGAAAAATGGTTGAGATAGTTTTGGATTGGTCAAGAAATTAAAGACCAACCGAATATGGACAAAGAGAAGTACAAACAAGTAGATCATTCGATGTTGTTCTGACCTTTTATTCAAAATCACTAAAATTGAGTTTCGGTCAATATAATCTTTTTATAGACGATTAACAAATCGTAATTAGCAATATATATTTTGTAACAAAAAATCTGATATATTTAGTAATATATATGCAGAATATATCTTCTAACTTAAATAACTGTTTGAAAAGTACGAAACCTATATTACCTTAGGCAAATCTCCAAAATAGCATATTTCTAAGTTTATGTCACAAAAATAGGCTTCAAAAACTAAAATGACCAAAATAGTATTTTATCTTTTGAAAAAATTTAAATTTTTTTTATTTTTTAAAATTTGAAATCTTATCCCAAAACCCCACTCCCCAACTTTAAACCGTAAAACCTAAACTCTAAACCGTAAAACCTAAACTCTAAACCCTAAATCTTAAACCTCACCCCTTAACTCTAAACCCTAAACCCCACCCCTAAACTCTAAACCCTAAACCCTAAACTCTAAACCCTAAACCCTAAACCCTAAACCCTAAACCATAAATCCTAAACCCCATCCTTTAACTCTAAACCCTAATGTCTAAATTAATTTACCATTGGGATATAAATGTATATTTATCTTTTTTGATAAAACATTAAATGTTATTTTGGTCATTTTTATTCTTAAAGGCTATATTTGTGACAAAAAACTTTTTTAGTGTTATCCTAGTCATTTTCTCTATTACCTTCTGTTTTGACCAAAACATATTACCTTCTGTTTTGACCAAAACATATTACCTTCCGTAACGAAAGAAAGTTTTTAAAAATAAATTTATATAACAAGCACTTTTTTTAGTTATAAACGTTTATGATTAGAAAGCAATATGATTGAAAAATACATTATTTTTTTCTTTTGCTGGCGAGCAAGTTGTTGTAATACATATATTTATATATTTTTGTTAACCATGGCCATAACCTTTACAAATTAAAAGCCAACTCGTACTAAAAAAACTATTATGTACTTTGGAAAAGCGACAGAATAATAAGATCAAGTGCGAATAATTAGTTATACAAATGTACGTACTTGAACCAATCGTCGACGTTTTGTCTAGGTCCTCTAAGTTCGTTTCTGAGGCTCATACCAACCACATTGGAGGCATCTTTGAAGAGTGTGGCTATCTTAGTCAGACCGGCGATCCACGAGCCAGGTTCAAAGAAAGTATTGCCAAAGAAGTTGCTGTCGTTGAAGCGGCAGCACCACCCTGGCTTGGTCAAGTGGTTGTCTAATACCACCATCAAATTGTGTTTTCCCAACGTAGTCACCACGCTCTGCAAAAAGACGCAAAATAAAATATTTTGTTTTTTATTTTAAAGGAAAAAGTGATTTTTTGTTTTGTTTTTAACTGTTTCTTTGGTAAAGAAATTTATTGGTATACATTCATTTATCTTATAGTACATCAATGTAATTTGATGAAAAGAGCAGTTTTTAAAAGTAAAAATCTACAAAATTCGATTGTTAATTAGTTGAAAATATTATTTCAAACTAATATTTGTTTAATTATAAACCTACGTTTATGCCAATTTTTATAATTTGAAACTTTCAGAAAATAATACTTGCAATTAATAAATTAATAGTTTTATTTTGTCATCATTAGATCGGTTAAATCTTTTATTTTCTTCTAAAAAGCATCCAAGAAAATATTATATTAATACCTTGTAAGCTTCAATGAGTGGAAGATCAATCATCGATGGGTTCTTGGTTTGGAAACCAGCAATGCAGAGCCGGTCTTGGAGGGAAGCCAATGAAGCTTGTGCTTCCAGCCACCAAATATTATCATCCTAAACGGCCACATTTAAACAGAAAGTTCTTAGTAGCCCAGCGGTTGGGTGGTTGTTGTAACCTGTTACAGGTTGCGGGTTCGAGGGACTTCAGCCACATTTTTTAAATTGGCTTCTAGCCTTATAATAACTAGGACCGGCTGTGCAGCAATGTCATCACTAAGACCAAGACTCTGAAAAGATTGCTTCACAGTAACATCAGTAGCCAATGTCTCATTTGTAGCCAAATCTAGTGGCCAAGTTAACCTAACACAATTGAAACCCATTGCCATTATCTTCTTGGAAACGGCATCAAGCGGTTGCTTGCTCAGCCCTTCCGCCACCACGAGCTGCAGATGCGCTGGCCAATTCACACACGCCAGTTTCACTCTTTGTCCTTTTTCGTTGATGATCCAGCGAGAGTTTGTAGAGAGAGGATAAGCCATGTTGTTGGTGATGGAGAACAATAAGAAGAAGATGAAGGAAAACATGCGTTCTAGTACTTTTGTTGTCTTCATGTTAAATTTATTTTGATATTTGCGTTTATTTTTTTTGTTTTGGGGTTGATGAATCATATGGAAGAGACATACATATGTAGAGGGAAAGGATTTACAAGTAATCTGTATTTTATCATGACATGAGTTCCGTTCAATATGTTTTCAATTCCTTTTATTTTTCCTATGTTAAAAGTTAAAAAACACAATGTAATATATTTGGTGATTATTAAATGTTACATACTGGCGATATACACATGCATGGAATTTATTTCTGGTCAAAGTCAAATAAGTACTATTACACTACAAGAAAACAGAGGTATTCTGACGGACATTCCGACGGAAAATGAAATCTTCAGAAATTCCGAAATTTCCTCGGAATATACCGACGGAATTCCGAGGAAACATCAATCCGTCGGAATATTCCGAGGAAAAATGTGTTCCTCGGAAATAACCGATGAATTCCGAGGAAATATTATAGGGATTTTACAAAATTCCGAGGAAATTCCGACGAACTAGTGATCGATCGATGCGTTTTTGGACATATACCCATCGATTGATCACATTGTCACGCTTTGGTCCATCTTAGTGATCGATCGATGCGTTTTTGGACATA
>NC_027749.1:44794424-44801827 GCF_000695525.1 Brassica oleracea var. oleracea
TATCCCTCGGAATATTCCGACGACATCTTCTTCGGAATATTCCGAGGAATTTCCGACGAACTTAAGGTCCTCGGAAATTCCGAGGAAATAGGGTTTCCTCGGAATTCCGTTGGAAATTTCCGAGGGATTTCCGAGGAAAGATGAATTTCCGAGGAGTTATTTCCGAGGACTTTATTCGTCGGTATGTCGTCGGAATAGCGTTATTCCGACGACATACTGACGATTTTTTTCCTCAGTATGCCGCTGTTTTCTTGTAGTGTTATGACAATAAATTTTACTTGTTAGGAAAAAAATCCAAAATAATTTGAATCTATTCAATTAAAACATGATTCTATAACATTTACACTACAATATTGTTATAGTTAGACCATTTCATTAATATCTATTTTATCAAAATATTTTCATAATTATATAAAACTGACATTTAGTTCATATGTTATTTACAAAATAAGAATAGAAAAAATAGAATAGAAAAATAAAATAAGTTTGTTTATAAGAAGAAAACATAAACTACATACAATGGTGGTTATAAAAGAAACTACAATGATGGTTACTAGAATTATTTACAAAATTACAAAAAAATGTAGACATTATCTCTCAATTTGTTTTTTCATATCTCAACGTTAAAAACACAATGTTGATGTCATAATACTTTTTTGGTTGAACCTGTGAGTTCACCTTTATCAACGTTAAGTCTGTTTGTTGTTTAAGATTTACTTTTTGCTTGTCTAATTTATTTTTCAGGACTTTGGTTGGTTTGGTTCTTTGCAGCTTGTTGTATCCTCTTTTAACGGATTTTGAACTCTTTTAAGTTTAATGCAATTTTAGTTTTTCCAAAAAATCATAATAAATATTTCTTAAAGAGAATTTCCAAAAGTAAATAAAACTTTATTTTAAATGCAATAATAAATTCGTGTTTAATCAAATATACATTAACGCGAGTGTTCGGACGTTGAAAAAGAGCGTTTCGAAAGTTTTGATATATATGAACTTTAATTTTAAAATATACATTAACTTTTGAAACTCTCCTTCAACGCCCTGACATTCGCGTGCGAAAGCTCACAGTTTCTTCGAGTGTCTGTGTTTTCCGAGTTTGGCTTGAGATAATCGAGTGTCGTCAAAGAAAAAAAAAGAGTTAGGGGTTTTAATTTTGATGATTTTTGCCCCAATTTAAAACAAAGTCGTTTTGATTAATGAATCAAAACAACATCATTTCTCCTTTTGCTTGATAAATCTAATGCCACATATTATCCTACTAAGCTTCATTTAACATTTGACTAATGATAAGTTAGTCAAGGTAGATTTTGATACTATGGATATAAGTTCGGGACTGAAATTTAAATTAATTTTAGTTTAGATTAGTTTTATCACTTATGTTTTGTTTGGGTCTAAAAATGCTTGACACAAATAGTAGGGATTGAAAAAAGGCCATGTTTCTCCTTATCTGGACATCTCAACGTTTTAGCTGTTGTGTATTGTCTAGGTAAAGAAAATAAACTGTGATATAACTTTTGTAGTTGTGAGATGAAAGATTTAGTTTGGCTAATTAGAAAAACATGACAAAATATTTATATGTTTTCTTGTTACTAGGTGTTTCCCTGTATTATGTGCAGTAGTAAAATTCTTAAATTTAAATTATATTTAAAAATAAAATATTATTATTATTTTCTTACTAATAATTTAATATAAATTTGGATTTAATTGAACATAAAATTAAGATAAAATAAACAGTTTTTTTTAAATTATATTTAAGAATATACATATGTATATATTTAAAATTATAATCTTAGATAGATATTTTATCTTTTTCTTTTGGATAAAATGTATTAAATCAACTTGTATAAATTTCATAAAAAGTTGATATAAAAGTTGTATAATTATCAAAAAATAAAAGTAAACAGTATTTCTAAAAATTTTAGATATTTAAAAGACAATAATAATATTAAGATTAATTTTTTAAATTTTTTTTAAAAATTGATTTTTTTTAATTTTAAAAAAATTACAAAAAATTGAAAATAATTTTTAGTAGTAAAATTTTATAGTTGTAGAAAAGTAAATAAATAATATTTCGAAATTTGTAAATTATTATTATATTTTTATTATTATATTATTTAATATCATATTTAAATAGATTTATTTTAATAATAATTTATAATTTATTACAATATTCTATAAAGTTTACTAAAAATATAAATGCATATTAAATGTAATTTTTCATGTCATATTTAACCGTAAGTCCTGTTATCTTTTCTACTATGTCATGTCATATTTATTTAGTGAAAATGACTGTATAGAAAAAATACGTCAAATTCACTTTGCAAATAATGTCTGACTAGGTAATAATCCGCGCTTTGCGCGGAATATGATTATTAGTTTCATTATTTTTTAATAAGGAGACATTAATATATTGTTTGACAAAAAAAAAAATATTAATATGTTTAATCTGGATATCAGTTCGGTTTTAGGTTGTTTTTGGTTTTTTATCTCCTAAAATATAACTATCATTTTAAATAAATATTTATTTGTTTTGTTCGGTTAAAATGTTTGATGTTTTTGGTTTTTTCTTTTTTCCTGTGATAATCAAAAATTACTATTATTTGTTTGTTTTCATGTTATGAATCTTAGATAGTGGTGATGTCGAACCAATGGTTTCATATTACAGTTTCTAAATGGATAATAGTTAAAAAAAGAAAAAAAAATTATTAAGACAAATCATTTTACTACAATTTGGCCGATAGTGAAAGAAGCATTAAGAAAAAAATATATTTTAACTTCCAAAAAATTAGATATTTCAGTTGTGGTAAATACTTAGTTATAAGGTACTCACGTCAATGTGCACATGTATGTGTATGTAAAAGTATATAAACATGGTTGATAAATATATAAAGATATTGTTAATTAATATTAAATGACATTTTTTCAAAATAATACATGAAAAATAAAATTCTTAAAATGAAATTATTTAAAAACAAAAATATTGTAAAATTTATATAAACTATAATATATAACTTATATATAATTCTTTAAATATATGTATATATATATATATATATATAATATGCATATAACTAATCAAATTGGATATCCGTTCCTATCAATATTGATATTTGTGATTTGTTTTTTTTACGGATATTGCATTTTAGATTTGATTTGCTTCGTAGAGTAACAAATATCCAGATTTTTCGGTTCGAATCAAAACGAATAACGAATCAAATCAAAATTTATGAATAATTTATCCAGCTCATTTGCTTTGTAGAGTAACGTATATCTGGATTTTTTGGTTCGAATCAAAACGGATAACGAATCAAATCAAAATTTATGAATAATTTGTCCAGCTCTATTCGTAAACAGTTAGTAAAAATAACGTAAAGAAGAACCAAGCATGTGAGTTTTATATTAAAAAAACGTAAAATACATAGTGTGAACATATTTATGTAGAGTTTGACTGAGAAGCTCTATACATGTTACATGTGTCCATTTTAGTGTGAACGCATTTATTATAATGTTTTTACACGTGACATGTGTCCGGCTTAGTGTAAATGCATTTATTACTATGCTTATTTGGGATTTGTATAATAGTGATACATCCTTTTTGGTAGTTCTTTCTCCACATGTTTTAATATCCCCGCCACATGTTTTAAGAAAAGGCCAATTCTTCTAAAAACCATGTCTATGGCCCAGCCTTTTATCAACTCCCCATATGAACAAAACCCTTCTCGTATCTCGGAACCACATATTTCGAGATTGAGTGATTATTTTTTCTTTCGGAAAATAAGTCCTATCTATACTGCAATTTGTAAAATTGTCTTCGGTAATAAGATATGCTAAATGTTAGTTTGTGTATAATACAAACATTAAAAATAATACTCATATCATACATATATGCTTATAGCATCTGCATATAAAATGCTTTTATTCATAATAACATCTCCAACGTCTAAAGTTTGTTCTGATCAGTGATCACATAACTCGAACTGGAACAAGCTTGAGAGGTACTTTCTTGACGGTAGTAAGAGTACCAGCTTCTTCTGTGTCGATATCCTTATGTGTCATTCCATCAGGAACTCTCCAATCAAAGAAGTAAAGCAAGTTCAAGAGTCCCAACTCAACAGTAGCAATCCCCATAGGCATCCCAGGACACATCCTTCGACCAGACCCAAATGGTAAGAGCTCGTAATGTTGTCCTCTATAATCCACATGACTATCAATAAACCTCTCCGGGTTAAACTCCTCTGGTTCCGTCCAGAGTTTGGGATCTCTTCCTATCGCCCAAGTGTTGACCAAGATCCTTGTCTTGGGGAGAATATCATAGCCTTGAACTTTCATGTGAGACATTGTTTCCCTTGGGAGTATAAGAGGAGCTGCTGGATGTAACCTGAACGTTTCTTTTATTACCAGCTTCAAGTAAGGAACCTTATCGACATCTTCTTCGGTGATTGTCTCCTTATTGTTGCCAAGGCAGTCTCGGATCTCGTCTTGAACTTTTTTCATAAGTGTAGGTTTTTTAGCGAGCTCAGTCATTGCCCATATCATGGTGATGGCCCCTGTGTCTATCCCTGCGAGAAATATATTCTAAAAAAAGATAAAAATAAGTTAAAGTTTAACCAACATCCATGTGAATGTGTTTAAAGAAGCTAGAGAGTTCTTGATTTACCGCGAGAAAGCCCTTAATATGATCTACCGTGAACTTCAAGGAATCATTTTTGCCTTGTTTATGAATCACATCCAACATTGCATCGATGATGTCTTCATGATCTTTGGTTCTTCCAGGATTCAAGTGGTCATCAATCACAAGCTGAAACAGAGTATCTAGCTTCAAGAAAACATCGTTGAGCCTCTTGTGTTGTCCAGAGAACCAGTCAACAAGCCATCCAAGTCCAGCAACAGGGAAAAAATCAGAACAAGTGAAACTAGCTAGGGCAGTCTCGGCTTCAAACACAAGCTCTTCGATCTCTTCTTTATCGATGAACTTGCTCTCGTGGAAATCCTGTCCCAAGGCAACTCTAAAGAGGATACTTGCAGTCAGCCAGAAAAGGGTTTTGCTTAAATCAACCGGAGTTCGATCCACCGCAGATTCCGACAGTTTCTTGACAAGAAAGTTACATTCTTCCTCTCTTATATGCCTAAACGACTGAACTTTTTTCAGACAGAAAAGCTCACGTACCGCGAACTTGCGACGCTCCTTCCACTCTTCACCGTATGGCGTGAAACCGACATCTTTAAAGTCCCGTGAGAGTAGCCTTGTCCCCACGAGCTTAGGCCTGCTGCAACAGTCTAGGTCGTGAGTTCTGAGAACTTCTTCAGCTGCTTCTTTTGATGTGACTACAACCACGGGTACAAACCCGAAGTGAATAAGCATCACAGGTCCGAATCTTTGGGCTAGACTTTGAAGTGACCTGTGAGGCAGTTCTCCGATTTGGTGTAGGTTTCCGATGACCGGAAACGTAGGGGGGGTTGGAGGGAGATTCCATTTGGATTGTTTAATCTTTTTAACGAGAAAGATTAATGTAAGGAAAGTAACGAAGCAAAAACAGAGCAAAGAGATACCCATTTTTGTTTTGTTTTCTTTGGGTATGGAGAAAGTGAAAATGGTACTCCAACACGGAAACTTATAACACCTCGAACACGTGAGCTATTATTGAGTATCTTAAAATAATGGAGAAAACAGATACGGATTCTTATTGGAAAGTCAACTTTTACAGCTTCAATATTCATCATGTTAGTTTATAAACTGTGTTTTTTTTTTAAATATAAAATTTAATTATTTAACAAAACATTAAAATAATAGTATCGATTCATGGAAGAAACCATTCCTAGTATTAGAGCACCATTAATCCTAGCACTCTAGTGGGATGCTTATTTTTTTTTTTTTTGATTTTTTCTCTGACTAAAAAAAAAAACGAACCAATCGCGGGCCGTCACGTATCAGTGGGATCCGCGAAACAGTACAAGCATCGATGCTAAATCTGACATTTTTGGCACCTCTTCTTCCTCTTTTATGTTGGGACCCACCACTAAGCACTCCTTTAAGCATCTACATTAAAGATGCTCTTATAGCGCTAAGCCTAGATGAAGATTTTTTTCTCTATTATTAGGCATCTCCAACTATAACACCTAATTTATTGTTCAAATTACACTAAATTTAAAATTTTGGTGTCATATTTTTTCGTCATCTTCAGCTATAACACCAAATAATACACGAACAGTAATATAATATATTATTTAGTATTTAGTATTTTCAGTAAAAATAATTAAAAATGCAAATAATATAGTATAGTTATGTTTAGTTACAAATTTGAACTAATTAATAATAATAATTTAATTAATAATTGAACTATATCATTAAATGAAACATAATAAATTTGGTATTTTGGTGTTCCTTTGGAGTTGGCCTTAGTTCGGCGGAACAACTTGTGGTCGTCCATACCGAATAATACCACTATTACGTGCCTTGTTTCAAAATATTAATCGTTTTATTATTATTTTTTTTGTTAAAGGATTTTCATTAATAAAGAAGGTAACTAATACATAAGGCAAGCAAACACCATTTTACAAAATATAAGAAGAAGATAGATGGATCAAATACAAGACTGATAGATTTAAAGATGAGGAGAGCAGAGGAAAACCGGCGATTATGGGGGATCAAACCAGAACTGCAGCAGGCGGGAACCAAGCGGGTGGCTAAGGGACAATAATGCAGAGCATTTATCCCTCAGATAATCAGATATGTATCTCATGATACGAGCAGGCGGTAAAGTCAGACCATCATGCAACCGTCTGTTCCTCTCTTTGCAGAGTTCATATATAGCTGCTTGCCATACTTGAAGAATTGTCGGTTTAACCATAGAGTCCGAGTGGGCATTAGGCAGCCACTGTAAAATATCAGACCACATCAACGGCACTGAAGATGAGTGAAACTTCCGTAGCATTCCACACCCTTGAAGAGAAAGAGCATTCGAAGAAGAGGTGATTGCGAGATTCATCACCTTCCCCGCATAACAAGCAAATGTTATTTTTCTTTCAAATTTACTTACCGCTTTAGTTTATACGTTGTTTAATCTCTTTTTAACAAATTAATGAAAATATAACTTTATAACTAATTATATGTTGTTATAAAAGTAATGGAAAAGTCTATCTTTATTCATAACATAGAGGTTCCTTATATAGGAGATTACACCGTCATAGATAAATGGAAAGATTACAAATCATAATCTCTTGGTTATGAGCCATCCACAATCTGGTTCATAACACTCCCCCTTGGATGCCATAACCATTTAGAGCTTGTAATGTGCTTTAATGTTGCCTCATTAAAACCTTACCAGAAAAACCCAAATGGGAAAAAACCATGGTGAAGGAAAAAGAGTACAACACACATTACTCCCTCTGATTTGGACATTACTGAA
>NC_027749.1:44805171-44817184 GCF_000695525.1 Brassica oleracea var. oleracea
CGAGTCGCTTCTATCGGGTCGCGGACGTCCTTTGTTGCTTGATCGGGAACGCCTTGATCGTCGGACGCAAGCTGTCTGATGCTGTCGCGAACGAGGAAGAGGTCGCGTGCTGGAGCTGCTCTCGGGTCGCGAACGTCTGAGCTATGATCAGGAACGCCTTGGGCTGAAGCTGATCGGGAACGCGAGCTGGAACAGATGCGGGAACAAGAGACGCGATCGGGGTTTAGGGTTCGTCGGATCACCGGCTAGGGTTAGGGTTTTAGGGTTTTTCGATTTGGGTATTAACTTAGGGATTTAGAGTTTCGTGCTGATAACGTGTTATAAAAGTAATGGAAAAGTCTATCTTTATTCATAACATAGAGGTTCCTTATATATGAGATTACACCGTTATAGATAAATGGAAAGATTACAAATCATAATCTCTTGGTTATGAGCCATCCACAATCTGGTTCATAACGTATAACGTATGTATAATACTTTCGAGCTTTTACATTAAAGATTTCTTTTGTTAATGTGAATGCAAAACACAATTTAACTACAAAATACATCTTAGCTATTATACTCTCACCTGTCTAACAAGAAATTGTCAATCTTAATTCTTTTGAAAAGAGTATTGTTTTATTTTTAATATATTTAATTTTCAACAAAGTTACATTTTAACCCTAGCACTTTATTTTATTAATTAATATTATTTATTAATATATTAATACAAGGTAGGATATATATTTTTGGATTTAAGATATATATACATTTACACCAAAAAAGAAAAAAAAAATATATATATATATAGTAAAACTATACTCATTGTAAGAATATATGAAAATACAGAATCTTACTAAATTAAATTGTTTGGTATAGGCAAAGATAAAATAATTATTAACAATACTGTTCCAATAAACTATATTGTTCTAAGGATAAAAATGTCATGATTAATCTTGGAAATTATAAATATTTGGGTTCTAACCATATCAAGAACTAAGTTGATACTACTTGACCAGACAAAAATAAAATCATATTTTAGATTTCATTAAATTTTTTTGAAGCAGATTAATCGTGTGTACTGTTTTGTTAGAAGATTAGTTAAACTATAATTCAAATATCTTCAGATTAAAAAAAATATAATATTCAGATTTATTTGTTATTTTTTTTTTGAAAAAACTCTATAATAAAAAATAATGTTTATTATAATATATTTTAATACCATTTTTCTTAATTTAGAGTAAAAATAGAAAAAAAGAGAGTAAAAAATGGAAGTGTTATTTTATAAATATAGAATAACAGGTTCTGTTCAAAATAAAAAAACAAAAAAGATTTAAACAAACATTATTTTTAAATACTATTATAAAACAAAAATAGAAACGAATTGGAAATATTCTTACCATCCTTACATAAGACATATATGGCTGCATTTATATGTAGAGTCGAGAAAATTGCTTTTGCTACATATATTGCTTTTGACTTTTAAGCAAATGCAAATATTATTTTGGAATTGGGTGACGTGGGCTCTTGTCTATATCTAAAAGTTGGGCGTTTAATGAAGAAAAGTTACCGACGCAATTTTGTAAATATATTTTAAAAGGATATATGATCTTCCAACATTATCCATGATGGTCCCCTTGTTTGATTGATTGAAACCTAACATTAGCTTTCAAAACTTCATATCGAATACGTCATTTGTTTATTGGCATTAAGTCTGAGACGGATCGGATATCCGTGCAATTTTAAGGTATCCGGATCCGGATCTTTATCTGACGGATCCATAATTTTACTATCTTTATCTGGATCCTGGGTTCTCGGATATCCGGATGTCGGATATCTTTCTAAAAATTGTAATATCCGGCGGATATCCGGATCCGGATTTGGATCTTTAAAATAAATAAAAAATAATATTAATATATATATATATATAAAATATTAACAATATTTTTTAAAAAAAATATATATAATGTCTTTAATTATTTCTATGTATAATATTACAAAATTTACATAAAATTTATATATACTATTATAAAAATAAAAATATATTAAATAAAATTAATTTTTATATATAGAAATTACTATTTTTGAAATATTTATTAATAAAACTTACGGATCCGGATATCTGGACTTAAAAATTAAGATATCCGGATCCGAATCGAGCTTTGACGGATCCAACATTTTACTATCCGGATCCGGATTCGGCCCCTCCGGATATCTGGATTTTCGGATCGGATCCGGATCGAATCTCGGATCGAATTCAGATCTCGGATAAAAGTTTCATGCCTAATTGGCATCACGCGAGAGTATTTAAATGTTACGCAAAAATATCATAACATTAACATCCGGAAACTATTCAATTTTTCATGAATCATATTAGTGTTATCCAAGCATTTGTTATCCTTATCTTAATAACCATTTTTACAAACAAAATATAGGTTTAAATTACAAAATTTCCGGACCATATTCTTCTCACATAAACTAATCCAAATAGTTTTTTCCTCTTAACCTACTAAACTGAGAATTGAATTACTGTAAAAAAAATAGAAAACAAACAGAGAGTAATAATGTCACAAGTCTAAAACTAAACCAGGTAAAATCGAAAAACATTAAAACGATCTGGAGACAATTAAAAATCAGGGGTTGTTCTAATTCATATTTTTAGATGACGATCTTTACTATTCGTTTAGAGAGAGTTTTGAAAGGTTAGGCGATTTTAAAACAAAATGCAAATTTATATTTGTGTTCCGGTTTGCTTTCATGCTTGTTTAGCTGAGCATAATGCTCTCGAATGGTCGATATATATATAACAATGACGTTTATTAAAATGTTTTTCTAATAGTTTACAAAATGATTTTTGTTGGTTTGTATGTGTGCTAAAGTAAGAAGTAAACCATTTTGAAGTTAGGGAAAACTCAAATTGGGATGTTTGTGCAGTTTAAATGATATTTATACGTTTATGTATCAAAATGAAAAGAACATAGTGGAAAAACTTATGCTTCGAAATTATAAGTTTATTTATTTTGTTCTAAATAAAATAAGTTTAAAATCTTAAACTAATTGTTGAATATACATCCGAAACTATTCTTGACAAGTTTCAATGGATACGACGATACTTAGAGCATGGATTTATCATCAGGAATCCATATTCGATCCGAGATTTGCTCTGTATCCGTTCCAAAAATAAAATATTCGGAATGCCCGAATCTATATAGTAAAATGTTAGATCCGTCGAATTTAAATCTGAATATTTTTTTTGGAAAATTCGGATCCAAATCCAAAATTTTAAAATATATTAAATTTTAAATTTTATCAATAACTACAGTGATATATTAATATTTATACATATGATTAGTTTTATAATATTATACTTTAATTTTTAAAATCATTTTTATTATAATATATATTTTCTTTATAGATTTTATATGAATATTTAATTTGTGTATTATTTTAGAATTTTTCTATTTTAAAAAAAATATTAATATTTTTATGGATTCGGATCCGAATTCCGATACTCACAAATAATAAAATATTTAGATGAAAATCTGAAATTCGGATATCTGAAAAGGACGAATCCAAATTAAAAATCAGGATTCGACGGATCTGGATATCTTTAATTTTCTGGATATTCGGATTCGTTCCAAGTTTATACAAGCATGTGAAAAAAATTAGCCAAAAACGATATATTGGCCAACATTATAAATTGGCCAACATTATAATATCGATTGGTATTCTAGAAATTTGAACCATGAAAGGATGTGCCAAATATAAACGTCAATGAACCGGGCCAGACATTACCGAATTCCAGCCCAATAAAATTGGATAACGTGTAATGATAGGCTAATTCTTTCGTTCTTTACACTTTTTAACTTATGACTGATTAACTCTTTTTTTTGCTAAAAGTGATCAACTCTACTTAAAAATCCTTTTTTTTTTAAAACAGGTGAGGTCTACAATCTTCATCAACATTATATTGGTATATGCTATCACCATCTCCAATGGCTCACCCTATTTTTTACTCTAAAATAAAATAACTCTATAATATAGTTGTGATATTCTCCAATGATACTCTATTTTAGAGTAGAAAATAAAGTGATGAACAAAAAAAAAACAAATTACTCTATATATAAAGTAAACCCATTTTTTTATTCTATTATAGAATGAAAAATAGGGTACCATTGGAAATTTTTTCTCTAAACTCTATTTTAAAATGGAAAATTGAGTGGAGTTGGAGATGCCCTAAGACTTTCAATAACTCGAAGTCTTTACCATATTTGTCTATACGTCAAAAGAAAAAAAGAAGTTAATTTTAAATGTATATAACAAATCCAATTCGAACAATAAACAAACAAAAAAGCATGGAAGTAAAAATGAGACAAACAAACTCTACTGAGATGTCTGGAGTCCAGTAGTGTTTTAAAAGCACCAGACATCAGTAGTGAAGAACTGGCACTACTCAAGCGGGACATTCTTGGCAATGACGAAAGCTCCGGCTTCTACCATGACAATGTCTTTTTTTTTTGTTGCTAAAACTATTGACTTCATAAGGAAAAATTACACTCCATAAATTGAGGAATTGTTTGCTAAGGAGAGAGCTGATTTAGCCACTGTACCAGTCTTGATACTTTCCAAATGGAGAACAAAAATAAAAGAGATAGAATCAAATAAGCGACTAAAGTGATAGATGTCGAACATGATCCCAAATAGAGAGGTTTTTGATTCCTTGGTCTGCAACATGGAGATGAGAACCTGTGAATCGGACAGGACCGTAAGAAAATGGATGTTGGACGAGGCATCCTTCATCGCTGGGGAACGAACAGCTATGGTTTCAGCCATCAAAGCTGAGGAGATAAACCGGCGAGAGAAATTGATGTTTGGCAGAGAAATAGAACACATGCCAACTACCATGTCAATGTCTTTAAATGTCATTCCATCAGGCAAACTCCAATCAAAGAAGTAAAGAACGTGTAGAGTTCAATCACAGCTCTAACAAGACTTTGTTGAGAGATTCGAAGCTATGGTATCGTTAGCTCCTAATCTCAGGTCCCTTGATCTTTTCCATTGATTCAATCCTTGTTCATGATTCAAGAATTTTTCACTCAGTTCACGGCCGCACCGCTACATCTGGGGTGGATCCAGGATCCACAACATCCACTATGAAGTATCGGAAAACACCTCTGATGTGGTTTACAAGATCATCACTCTCTCTGTCCTGGATATACAAACCCTAGAGAGTATACAAGAGATAATACAAGAGAAGTATATGGCTAAGAGCTAAGCCTAGAATACACATATATATATATATATATATATAGCTAGCTTACTCTATCTCTACAAGAGACGCCATGGAAGCATTCTTAGGATGCTTTAGGCTCTTGCCTCCCATAGACTTGGCTTGTGCTTAGAGATCCATGTCGTGATCTCTCCTTCTTTGTATTGTGAGTACTTGACCTAATGGGCTTATTCGATTAGGTCTATAGATTGTCTGTGCGTGACTTGTGCAAGTCGCCCCAGCCGATGAACAAGTCCGATGGGTTTGACAAAACCTCACAAAACTCCACCTGTTTGGTCCAAGTCCATAACCCTTTCTTTGTGCCGACACCTCCTGATGCTTGAGTAAGCCTGCTCATCTTCTGCATCTTCTTGTCTTCTCTTATCTCTTCTCACTTCTCTCAGCTCCACCGTGAGTCATGCTTGAAGTCCCTTTATGATCTTTTTGAAACCTGCGTAAGCTTACACTTATACACCACAACGCTTAAGTAGATTAAACAATTAAATCCACTTAGCCTCATCAATGAAAATAGACATCATCCTTGATGAAGGGTATGTGACAATCCCATTGCCATTATGAATTTCCATCACCTTCATCTATTGTCTTGAGTTGCGAACCCAACTGCTACACTCCAAGTGTCAAGCTCAACTCCTCATTGACGTTGTGTTACCTCATATCCTGTTACTTCTCGTGAACTTATCAACAACACAACCTTGCTGTTAAAATCACGAACCTGTTCAAGTGCTTGAACAGAAACCTTAGCATCCTTCTGCAAATTGATTTCCTCCTTAGCTTTTCGATTCCACTCATGTGCACCGAGCCTTGAACCAAATTCCATGAATACTGTGAAACAACCTTTGAACCATATATGCTTTAGACCTGAAACAACCTCTGATTCTCTACTTATTTAAAACACTCCAGCCTTGAACACCTTTTTGTACCGCTGTTACTCTGAACATGACCCGCCATCCAACCATCACTGCTGGACAGACTTTCGACACAACCTTAGTTCACCCTTCATGTTGTTAACAGAAATTGCTACCACATAATTCTCCTTGAATCAACCGCAAACCTCGAAGTCACTCATGCTCCATATCTCTGAAACAGTCCTTGACTTAACATTGATGTTCTTGAACAGATTACACTTGAGCATCACTTTGTACCGTTATTATCACAAGTAGGTCACGCGCCTAAAACCACATGATTAGAAAGACTTTCGACATAAATATCTTTGCTCCACCATTTGATCAACCTGTTCTGCAACAACAGAACCCCACTAACAGATTTAGTCTCCACTGCTAGTTAAATGAACTGAGCCTCGTACCATCTAATCCATGATACGCCTTGGCTCTCCTCACGAGCTGCATATAATGTCTTATCTAGAATCCCTAATATCCTTCCTTTACTAATCTGTGACTTCATTATCTCAATACCCTTCTTGTGTTGAGATGTCTCCAAAACCGAAACATGTGCATCACCACAACGACTTGAACACGCCTGTTAGTCATTGAACTCTCATGGCCATCGATGAGTATCTGGCCATTTGCTAATGGACTTTCCTAAAGAAACAGCCTCAGTACTCCCCTTTTATGCGAAAATATATCCAGAACTACACTTGTTCTGTTCTCTTAAATACAATTGGATTTTCCTTGCATTTAGACCTTCATGAAAGCTTCTTTCAGTTCCATGACTTGAGCTTAAGATGAGTCTGCTTGTAGAGAAGAAGTCTTACCCTTCCTGAGATGGACAAACTGTAAGACAATTCCATGCAATGTCTTCTAACAATTTCTTACTTTGTTTTATCTCACCATTCTTCATCTTCACTGCTCAATATTTTAGTATCTCTTGATACTTACTTCCCTTCAGTTTAACTAAGTACCTCATCACGTGTTATCTTTATCATACATGACTCCTTTGTATCATATTCACTACAGTGTGTTCTTGATACATATGTCGAATTACTTGTCTCGCCTACAAGTTCCCTTATGTAAGACTCCTTTTACAAATCTCCTTATGATGTGTCTTGTACTTTTAACTGATCTTGACACTCATGGCCATGACACTTTGAACATGTCCACGAACCAATTTCTGTTTCAGCTCTTAGTCTCTTGAGCTGACCATGTTGCTAACTGAAACTCTTACCCTTCAGCTGAACCAATCAAGACATCTTCTAAACCAGTGGCTAACTCCACCTAGAATCATATTATATATATCAATGATGCATCAATCCTTATATAATCTCAATGGCTCCACCTGAATCAAATAACCTTTTAGAAGTACCATGTCTCTGTAACTAAGTTTCTGCAACTGTTCGTTGTTCAAGTCGGCCCTTCACAGTATCTCACATCATCAAAGCCTGTGATGCTCCTGAGATAATCTCTTACAGCTTCTCTCATGTCAAAACTTGAACCCATGACGAGTTTCTCCAGCTGTAACTATACCTGAACCATGACCTGTTCAAGCATGAAGTTCTGACCTGGTTAAGTCTTCAAATTTCTCCTTGTCCTTTTGAGGTTCGATTTTTATCCGAGAGCTCCACCTTGACACCTATGGTCGTGACACCAGACCAGCGTCCTTTACTTCTCTTCTGAGTCTATTCATCTTGAATTTTTGACTCAGACATCCTTGACGATTCCTCTTAAGTATAACTCACACACGCTTTTACTAGCTATGGTAGCGACTTTCTGATTTTTGAACAAGTGTTGATGATTGTTGTCTTATACCCTTTATCCTCAGGATTACAACCAGTCGTAACAACCTGTTCAACTCAATTTTGTCGGTGCATTTTTCTTTGCTTTTGACCAGAATCTTTATGTTAAGTCTAACATTGAATCGCCTTTCCCTTTGGTTTCCTGTCACTCACACGACCTTACTAAAGATACTACATGATGTTACGACAAATAGCCATTTGCTCCAGCATAATATTTGTAGGCTTTACACACTTTATGCCTTCTATCTAGTTGCTTCTTCGTAGAGGTACAACCTAGTTCTGCCACACTGACTTGGTGACTATTCTGGCTTTCTTCTTACCAACCAGAAACTTTGCTTCTCATGCACCCACGAGAATGACTTGAACTGACCCAAAACAGAATCACCTCTGTTTCGTCAAAATGTTGTCACACGACAACTAACATGTGCAGCTGCAAGATCCGTTGATCATCTTTCGCAAAGATAATCTGCATTCCTTGTGATCTCTGAAAAACCTTTAGTCTTTGTGAGATTGACGACCTTTGATTCCTTCTCCTTAAGCCTAACTCTGACTTAATGTGAGTCTGTCTTCCCTTGAGATATCCTCCATCTCAAACGACTTAAATGAATCTCCAACTGCAGATCACGAACACACCCACCTGTGCAGCTGTTTTTGCTGCAGCTTACACGGGTCTTTCCTTTCTTGCAAATATCGTTGCATCCATTGCAAGTCTCTCATCATGATTTCACCAACCTGAAATCATCACGTGCATTGAGATAATCCTCCGTGAACGTTTCTTCATCTGCCTCTGATGTTCTCATTGTCTACCACAAACTAACGCTGCATGCTTCTTCTCTGATAATGCCTATCTTTCAACATCATCTTGGTTCGTCACACCTGAAAATAGTCATAAGATCTTGACTACGAATCTATTGTTTCTTCTTCTCCAGAATTTCCAGCTGATGTCAATGCTAACTTGAAGCTCATGCGGAACCTGAATCACTACTGCCTCAAACTAGAAGCCCTTTGACTCAATCCTAACCAACCTCAACAGCCTGTAGACACCAAATTTCTGAGAATTTCCTTTGTAACAATCTGAATGAACACATTGCCTTAAACATCAATGTGAACTGCTGATGTTGCCAACAGATCCCGCCTCTTAGCTTAACTTGCTAAGAAGACTTTCGACGCAAATAATCTCTACTCAACCTCTGCTCAAACAAATCATTAGCTATGCAACTGTGATACCATGTAGACCAATTTGTTTTCCCCTCATATGCCCTGAGAAACCAAAACAAACTATTACCAAATCATATACAGAAAACCCGAAACATACATGTTTCTATCATGCATCAATCTCGATTTGACACCGTCACATGTTCAGCCAAACTCCGCCTTGAACAAGTAACTCCTCGTTCTCGCAGATTCATCCCAGCAGAAAACTATGTGTTACGCCAAACAATATTGATACCACTCAAATTACCCTAAGGAGTGATTTATACTCTCTCAAATAAGAGGTCGAGTTGTAGTACGTAGGGATCGAATTCACAGGGAGCTAGGGAACTTAAGAAATCTAATATGATTTGTTAAGCTAGATGGTTTCAAAGATTTAAATGTAAATTGCAGTTTTATATTGAATAAGTATTTGTTCAATAGGTTGATTGAGGTTTTGGTGCTTAAAAAGGAAATAGTTAGACTTAGGGTTTTTATTCAGGAAACTTGGGATTATAATCCTATAGATGCCTCATGAGTTGCATGCATGATAATGTAAAGTTCAATAGGTTGATTGAGGTTTTGGTGCTTAAAAAGGAAATAGTTAGACTTAGGGTTTTTATTCAGGAAACTTGGGATTATAATCCTATAGATGCCTCATGAGTTGCATGCATGATAATGTAAAGTTCAATAGGTTGATTGAGGTTTTGGTGCTTAAAAAGGAAATTCTAGTTAAGCTTTATCCGCGGGTTGAATGAATGCTTACTAAGCTCACTAGATCAGCTCTCGCCTTACTCATAGCAAGAAACTTAGCTCAGTTAAAATGTTTTCAGGATGAGAATGAAGCTCTCGCTTTTATCTATCAATCCTAGGGCAGGTTCTAGGTAGCTAATCTAGAGACATGCATTAATGAACAATCCTAATGACAATTACCACAACTCAGCAATCTATAGTTGGGGCTAATCCCTCCTAACCTATTTAAACCCTAAAATATAACAATGGAACTATTCAGACATAGCTAAACAATTCATAACAACAATTAGGTAACAAAACTTCATTAGAATATTAAATAGATATTAATGGAGTTCCAATCAGAAATTATAACTTTGGATCTTCTCTCCAATCTATCAAAATCCTAGAAAATCTTGCTGTAAATTTAATAAAACTAGAAAAGCACACTTTGCCTCTAACATGGTGGCAAATCTTATATAATTAGGTTAAAAATTTTCAGGGGCAATCTTGTAAATTGGTGAAGACTTGGGCTTCAAGTCGGCTGTGACCAAACATGATTTCTGCGCGCTTCGCTGTCGATCGATGTCAAGATATGAACATCGATCGATTATTCCTCTCCAATATCGACCGATGGTCGAGCTCGATGGTCGGGTGCTTGCTCCAAATATCTCCAAGATGCTCCAAAATCATCACTTATCTCCAAACCACTCCTGATCTTATAAATATAATAAATAGACTATAATATAATAATTATTAGTAAAAACACCTATAAACCATGGATGAAAATGGGTCAAATCCATGGTCTATCAAATCCCCTAGACTTACCCTTTTGCTTGTCCTCAAGCAAAACAAACAGGCAGTCTCTCTGAAAGAGGTTTTAAAACAGCAGGGATTCACATGATTTAAAACTTAGAATCATAACCTCTACAACATTGTAATCCACATCTAAAAAGTCATAATCACAAAGGCACATTATACCATATCCTAGCTTAGCAACCAAATTCATTTAGCCAACAACTTAGCAAATCTTGTCTGACATTCCCCTCTACCAACCTCATTTCTTTTCATAAATAAAAGTGTAGGCTTAACCTTGGGGGTATCGATCACAGGATGCAAGGACTTTCAAACAAGTATCTGGACCTGCAGATAAACATTAGTTCATATCCTCTCTCTCTACTAATTTTCTCTCTTAGTCAAAATCTGCTTATTTAGCAAGATCATTGACCAAGATTGGACAGACTTCCATGAATCAAGCCTTAATGGTGGTTGCCACTAAGTCCTGTTCACTTATTTTTGACCTATATCTTAGGATTATTTGTGAAGCAAGCCTTAATGGTTGTAGCCACCAAGTCATGTTCTAATCCTTTACCTATAGAATTCTTACGAAGAAAGTCTTAATGTTGTAGCCACCAAGTCCTGTTCGAATTCTTTCCTAATAAATCTCTAATATAATAATAATAAATAATATATATATATATGTTTTATTCTATCTATCTGTAATTTGGAAAATAGAGAGAGAAAGGGTGATTAATCTATCTACACAAGGCTTTACCTTCCAGACTTGTTTGAAGAATCCGATCCCATGCATACCAAACCCGAAGACAAGCAGTTGTGTCAAGTTTAGGGTTGGAGGTCAGCTTTGCTTCCTTCAAACAATCTCAGCAAGTGTGAATAGTTGACAGGTTGATCCACTTGAGTATCTTTAGTTCTATCTGCAATCAGTAAATCTAGAATGGTGCTAAAGAGTGGTTAGATAACAAGCAAAATCTATAAGTTCATTATCCCCTCTTGACTCAATAAAACTTTTTGAAAAAGTTTTTAATAAAACTCAAATAAATTACTATCAGTAAACCTCCCCCCAGACTTAAACTACACTGTCCCCCGTGTAAATTCAGTTGGAGTTATGGTGAAAACTAAATCATAAAGACTCAATGTAACAAGTAAGAACGATATACCAGACCAGAATGGATGTCGACCGATGTAGGGATGTTGATATCGGTCACGGCAGGTTAGGCAATGTCGATCGATGTCAACAGCTTCTCGTCGGTCGATACTCATGGCAATCGTCTACTTGGATCTATTTTTTTATTTTTATGACCTGCAATAATTAAAAACCAACATAAATAGTATAT
>NC_027749.1:44817300-44821169 GCF_000695525.1 Brassica oleracea var. oleracea
GTATCCATCTCTTCTTTGCGCTTGTTGAACCATGTACCAGTGAAGTCTCTCATAGCTTCATTCCCTCTACGCCATTTTTCTTTCATTGTTGCAGTTGTGTTTTCCATCCTCTACAATCTTTCTTCAAGACTCTCCAGGTCGAACTAATGTCTCCTAAGTGTGGCGTAAGTGTCAACTGAGATCTCCTCTCCATGGTAATGTGTGTAGGATATGTCTGATGTCATCTTTGGTACTAGCAGCCTAGGTTTGTAGCGTTGTCGACCAATGTTCTATGATAAATGTCAGTCGATTTGTTGTTGCCTCTGTCGATCGATGTCGATGCCTCTGGTCGACGGGCAATGTAACTTTAAATCTCCACCAATTCCCCTTGCATAGCTTCAATCTTGGAAATCAAAGCACTGATGTTAAGATCCATTGGGAAATAGATGTCATCACATCTCCCATCAAGCCTCTCTTCTGTAGTTTCCAGAGCTCTATAGATCTCTTTTACCAACTTATCTATCTCTTCCCTGGTGTGAAAGTTTTGTTGAGACTTCATCGTATGTGGGCATGGTGGATCATTGTCGACCGATGTTGGCATCATGTTGTCGATCGATGTTCGTTGACAAATGTTGATCGATGTATGTTGATCTCTGTCGATCGATGACAATCGAGCAACGTCAGTCACATTCTGAATTCTGGCTATGTCTTGCTTCATCTCCTCCATGCAAGTAGTTAGCCAACTGATATTATCATTCAATGAATAGTAGACACCATCAAGCTTCATCTGGAAAGCTTCTTTGTTATTCTCTTGTTCTCCACAAACTCCATAGAACATCTCATTAATCTCGTCCTTGGTGTAGATCTCTGGTACCAGCTTTGTCTGTGTGAATAGGTTAGCATGTTCAGGAAGACATAGGTAGCTTGGCTCATCTCTCGAAGCTCTTTCCAGAACTCTTCTGATATCTGTGTTGTGAAGACGAATGGTGTTTCCATATAGATCTCTGGCGTATCCATGTTCATATCTGTAGACGCCATACTGATCATTTTCTTCCCAGTAGAATCTCCTGGTACCATGGGAATCAAAATCTCTTCTTCAGAATTCTGGCTGTCTGTCGATCGATGTTGGGATGGCAATGTCGATCGATGGTCGAGTGGGATTGCGTGACCTTATTTTGAAGCTTTTGTCTATGCCACCAGCTGCGTCATAAAACTCCTTTGTATCCTTCTGTTGGTATTTTGGAATGTTGCGTTGATGAACGAACAAATTTTCTGCTCCATTGGCTGTCTGAAGGATGTCTGCAATATCTTTTCGAGATACATTCAGTATAGGTCTGTCTATTGCTCTTGCGTGCCCATCTGAGTCCCTGAAAATACCAAATTCGTCTGGAGTTAGATACTCGTTATTAAATTTATCTCTTTCGCTTACAGTGGTTATTGGTTTAGAGCGGATGTCGATCGATGTTGAAGGATTTATGTCGATCAATGTTGAAGGGTTTATGTCGATCGATGGAAGGTGTGCTCTGTCGATCGGATGCGTGTATCGTGTTCTTCCCCAAGCAGTTTCTGATTGATGTTGAGCTGTTTGATCTCGTCTTTGCATGTTGAGAAGTTCCTCATAAGTGAAACCTTCATGTAGTTCATCTGCTCCTGGCTCATAAATTGTTGTTTCTACTGCATAGATTTCGTGATGGTGATCATCTGCCCAACTGCCAATCGAGTAGTTTCCCTCTCTTACTCGGTTCACTTCCGCGTCGATCGATGAGTAGTTGGCGATGTTGGTCGATGCGCGTTTTCGGTTTCTCTAAGGAGGTTGAGTATCAATCGATGGTGCATTCCTTTTCCAAGAGGAATGATGTAGAAGTGTATCCTCCTCATCAAGGACGGCTTTGTACTCGGTAGCTCGTTCATCCTCATAGTCTTCATCATACTCTTCTGTATGCATGTGTTGTCTAGTGTACACGACAATTGTGGGATTGTAGTAGTCGTTCTCCCAATCATCTAGACGACTATCGACCGATTCTTTATGTGGTATGTTGGTCGATTTCTGATGGCCATTGTCGATCGATGTTGCTGTGTGAGTCTCGATCGATGTTGAGTATTCCGTCTCGTACTCGACTCCACAATGGCAAGCTGCAATGATTCCTGGATCATTGATTCTTCTGGAGGACATATGTGGCTTCTTGATAGGAATGGGGTCATAGTGGGCATTAGGATCTATGAGTGTTAGACACAACTGGTTTGTTTGTAAGTTGCACACTGCTCCCACTGTTGATAAAAAAGCTCTCCCAAGTAGTAGAGAAGAGTTCCAGTTTAGCTTGATGTCTAAGACATGGAAATCAACTAGAACTAGGGCATTTCCAATCTGCACCTCTAGGTCTCTTACAATTCCTCCTGAGTTCCTCTGGGAACAATCCACAAAAGTGAACAGTTCCTGTGAAGGCTCCACCTACAGATCCAGATGGTCTGCCATAACCTTAGGTAGGATGCTGACTGACGCTCCTGTGTCACAAAGACATGTGGAAATTCAATACCCTTCACCTTGCATAGTATTACAAATTTCCCATGATCACTCTTCTTCTTCAATGTAATCCTCATCCTCATCTTTTCTCTAACTTCACAGAACATTCTCTTGATGTCTTCTTCTTTCTCTCTAGTTTCTCTGAAGAACATCCACAATCTGTGAGTATAATAAGCCTCCTCGAATGGCTTATCTATAGGAATTCTGAAGACTCTCTTTCGGAAATTTTCCTTTTCCTTTTCATTAGCCCCCCTCTTCAGATGTTTCGCCACTTTTTCCTTTCTTCTCCTTAGGGTTCTTCCAGTAGGAACCCTATCCTCTTCCGTATGATCTTTTCCATCATCTAAAGTGTCCTGACGGTCTCTGGTGGGTTTTCTAAAGGTTTGGGTTTGGGCATGAGTGCATTAAAACATGCAACATCTATCTTTGGCATCTGTACTCGGTAGGTAATAGGTGCTTGTCGATCGATAGGCGCTGGAGGTTGTCAATCGATGGCGGCCTCTGTTTGTCGAGCGATATTATATTTTCCATGTCGATCGATGGAGGTATCAGCTCGTCGAGCGATTCGAACGTTATCAGGGCTGGGCGGATGTGGGTGTTTCGCTGCGAACTCCTCGTGAGTCAGAATCCTTACGGCATTGAAAGATGCGGTTCACTCCGTTGGTGTCATCGTTCGATGCTCTGGAGATCCTGATTGATTTGGACTAGCTGTCGTCAATCGATGTTTGAAGTCTGGTGCCGATCGACACCAATGCGATCCGCCGAAACTCATCAAACTTTCTACTTCGAAATCTCCTTCTTGCAGCTTCTCTTCCGTCACCACTTGCCAAAAATCATCCTCAATGATGGCATTCACGTGATGTTTCATCACATCATCCCCTACCACTCTTGTCAAGGCTTCTTGCCTCTTGACAGCATCTCCTGTCTGCACAACCTGCATCTTCAGCTTCTTCACATGAGTGCTCAAAGTCTCAAACTTTGTGTTCAGGTTGGTGTAGACAGAGTCAATCTTCCCATTGACGTCCACTGTCATTCGCTGCTGTGTCTCAAGAACTCTATCCAGAATCTCTTCAATCTTGCTCTCTTGAGTAGGCGACGGTGGCTTCTGGTAGTTGGAACTTCCATAATTCATGTTTTTGATGTAGTTGCTGTTGTAGGGTTTCTGGTACTGCGAACTCTGGTTGAAATTTCCCCTATTTCCATAGGAATTCCTGTTTCCATCCTGGTTTCCAGAACCTTGGAATCCAGTTCCACCAATGAAGTTCACTTCTTCTTCTTCCTCTGCTATACCCTCTGTGTCTACAACTTCTGCATCTTCAACCAAGCAAACTTGCTTCCTGAGAAGCTTGTGAACACTATCCAGCTTTGC
>NC_027749.1:44821315-44823568 GCF_000695525.1 Brassica oleracea var. oleracea
AGAAGCATAAAGAGCCATCTGGTATTGCACCGTGATGCCTCTGTAGAAAGTACTGAGTAGTTGTACTTCATTGAATCCATGGTGTAGACAGTCTCTCTGATAAGACTTGAGTCTGATCCAGGAGCTTCTGAATGATTCTGCAGGCTCCTGAGTGAATGTAGCAATCTTGCTTCGCGTGCTTCATTAAAGAAATTTCATAAGAATGCATTCTTGATGTCGCTCCAGGATGTGAGAGATCCTGGTGGTAGCTGCTTAAGCAAATGAGAAGCTTCTCCAGCAAGAGAGAACTTGAGGAGCTTGCATAGGAGATAATCCTCTGGGACTCCTTTGACTTTAATTGCAGATATCAGATCCTCGAACCTCTACAGATGGTCCATAGGATGCTCGTGAGACAATCCATGGTAGGGTATCTGTCCCACGAGTGTGTAGTATTGCGCCTTCAACTCAAAATCCCTCTGAATAATGGGAGGACGAATGGCTGATATGTTGGTGTAGAACTGATCTGGACGGTTGTAGTCAGCCAATGTCTTGGGTCGCGCAACCACATCTATAGGTAAAGTAGCACCTGTAGCATTAGCATCAGACTTAGGGATTGTAGCCCCCTGAGCATCTATCCTCTGACCTGCTGCATTACGCAGATGACCCTCCTGGTCATGCAGGTCACTATTATCATCTCGTACCAGTATCAAAGTCGCAACCATGTCTTGCGGTTCAGTATCGATCGATGTCTGGGATGGAGTATCGATCGATGTCGGTGGATGGAAGATGAGTGTCTTCGGTCGACGATGGTGAGCGAGTATCGGTCGACGGGGCTAGTGTCTGGGTCGACGGTGGTTGAACGAAATCGAGCGACGAACGGGTGTTGTTGTCGGTCGATAAGGAGCGCGCTTCTTTGCGGATTGAACACTCCAAACTTGCAGGATCTGGGGAGAATAGTAGTAGAGTTTCCTTGTTGCTTCTAGTACTGCTGGACATGTACCTGAAAATCCAAGAAATTTTTTTTGTGTCAGCACTTAATAAAAATTAGATCGATTAGGCGATCAAAGCTTCCCGGCAACGGCACCAAATATGATACCACTCAAATTACCCTAAGGAGTGATTTATACTCTCTCAAATAAGAGGTCGAGTTGTAGTACTTAGGGATCGAATTCACATGGAGCTAGAGAACCTAAAAAATCTAATATGATTTGTTAAGCTAGATGGTTTCAGAGATTTAAATGTAAATTGCAATTTTATATTGAACAAGTATTTGTTCAATAGGTTGATTGAAGTTTTGGTGCTTAAAAATGAAATAATTAGACTTAGGGATTTTATTCAGGAAACTTGGGATTATAATCATACATATGCCTAATGAGTTGCATGCATGATAATGTAAAGCTCAACTACTTAGTCAACAAGTCCATTAGCATTCGCAATGTTTGGACTTGTCTATTAACTAGATCTAATGATTTCAACTATCGTATGTCGATCAATAGAAAGTGTCGATCGATGATCCTATAAGGATATCGATCGATACACCTTTCGCTCCGTCGATCGATTATTCAATAATGATATTGATCGACGCACTTCTAGTTAAGCTTTATGCGCGGGTTGAATGAATGCTTACTAAACTCACTAGATCAGCTCTCGCCTTACTCATAGCAAGAAACTTAGCTCAGTTAGAATGTTTTCAGGATGAGAATGAAGCTCTCGCTTTTATCTATCAATCCTAGGGCAGGTTCTAGGTAGCTAATCTAGAGACTTGCATTAATGAACATTCCTAATGACAATTACCACAACTCAGCAATCTATAGTTGGGGCTAATCCCTCCTAATCTATTTAAACCCTAAAATGTAACAATGGAACTACTCAGACATGACTAAGCAATTCATAACAGCAATTAGGTAAGAAAACTTCATTAGAATAGTAAATAGATATTAAAGAAGTTTCAATCACAAATTATAACTTTGGATCTTCTCTCCAATCTATCAAAATCTTAGAAAACCTTGCTGTGAAAATAATAAACTAGAAAAGCACACTTTGCCTCTAACATGGTGGCAAAGTTTATATAATTAGGTTAAAACTCGTCAGGGGTAATTTTTGTAAATTTGTGAAGACTTGGGCTTCAAGTCGGCTGCGACCAAACAGGCTTTCTGCGCGCTTCACTGTCGATCGATGTCAAGACATGAACATCGATCGATTATTCCTCTTCAGTATCGACCGATGGTCGAGCTCGATGGTCATCTCGGGTGCTTGCTCCAAATATCTCCAAAA
>NC_027749.1:44823795-44823921 GCF_000695525.1 Brassica oleracea var. oleracea
TTCTCGTCTACCCTTCGATGCTATCTCCCGAAGACAGTAGGGAACCCATTTCACGTTCCCCGCCATTCAATCAAACTTTACCGTAAAAACCGCGGAAAGTTCATTCTTTATCGAAAGAAGCCGTAA